>NW_026055735.1:0-12214 GCF_023758065.1 Alternaria ventricosa | reverse complement strand
GAGGAGGAGGAGGAGGAGACTGCCCGAATAAAGGATCGCATTGTGGTAGGAGTAAATGCGATGGATATAGAGCCTGGATTGCGATTCATGCTGCTGTGGTGAGTGCGCTGATGGTAGCGAGCTTGGGTGATGGTGGACAGGCCCTCGAAGATAGCATTTTGCCACTGTGCTCACAGTCAGTATGTCAGCTTACCACGTCTCTCTTCGAGAGGTACTGGAGACCCTGAAAAAATGGGATTGCGATAGAAGAAAATGGTGGTGGCGAGTTCAGATAGCACATATAGGGATCATCGCTGACATTCTGATAAAGCAGCAGCTGTGAAAGCAGACGGACTATCACTGATGAAGGTATGAGTTGCAAAGAGCAAAGCGAGCAATCGCGATTGCCAAGGGTACACAGTGCTGCTGCTGCGCATCAGATGGTGGATTTCACTCCCTACATCCTACGTCAAATCTCACTCCTACTAGCCTCATCGCGACATTGCTGCTAAACCACACAGCCTCAACAACTGCCCCAGCCAAACAGAGCCGAGAATCACCCATCAAATACAACCAATGGCCAATCACTTCCCATCCTACGATCCAAACGACCCACTGATGCGCTGTTACCAAGTCGCTCTCCGCAGGCACGCCACCACGCCCCAACAGACCACTCCCTCGCATCCATCATCCACAAGCGCCATCGCACCAGCCACCAGCATGTCACAGGACGACATCCACGGGCGCTTCGTGACGGCAGCCATGAATTGCGACACTAGGGCCATGCAACAAGAGTTCCACCATCTGCTGTCGGTTGCAGAGAGCCGAAACCAAGACTGTCTATTTCTGAAACGGCTGCACGAGCAGGAGGTCGAGGCGAATCACGGCGAAATGGATTGGATGCGAGCGCGGATTCAGCACTTGGAAGAGGATATGCGCCGTATGACCTCATACAAGAAGAATACTGAGCAGGTCTACTACAGCCTGAATCAAAATGGAGACATGCAAAGTAGGTGATCGAACGTCAAGGTAGGCTCCAGGGTATTCGATTTTATCCTTGAATAAGGTGGCCGCATCCAACGGAGGTCAGGTGGGTAGATTGTGTGTCGTGTAGACAAGGTCTTCCCGGCAAAACCTCGCTGTAAGCGCTCATCCTGCGCAATATTGAGTATAGAGAGAAATGATTTTGTGGTAGTCGCAGGCCCATCTCGACATACGGCATTCTCGTTCTGGGGTTCGGTTAGATTTGCCTTCTGGCGCTGTAGTGCCAATAGCCTCCACAAAGTTTATTGCTTCTTCTGGAATCCTCTGGCGTTATCAGCCTCCTCGTTTCTTAAAGAAAAGGGTTCAATTGCGCCATTGTTCGCTGAGGAAGAGGCTGTCGGATGGCTGCACACAAAGGCGCGTTTGCTTTTCTTCCTACCGATCACAATGTCGTGCATGAAGAAGCGCTATAGCTACCCGTACCTTGACTCCTTCGGGACGAGCGGCTGTGCACGCCGGCTCCAGTCAGTGGAAAAGCAAAATGCATATACTGATTGGTGTTAGTTCTCTCCATCAGCGAGTTCATTTTTACGACAACTGCCTTATTTGGATGCTTATCGTCCGTACGATCGTCCGTACAATAATTCGTGGATCGCACTACCACGCTGCTGGGTGTGCATCCATCTGGAACGTCGGCTTCCTGCGGCAAAGTTCGAGTCAGCACACCCGGGCGCGAATCATCTCCCCTTCATCTTTGCCATGGCCCTGCGCAGTGCTAGGAACGATGCGTAACATTGCCTCTCGCATGAAGTTTAGATGTTGGTTTAAGGTACGGATGCGGCCCGGATGGTGCCCCACAGTTCAGGATAATTGCCCTGAAACGCTTGGTCAATGCTCCGGGTGAAGCAGTCGCCGTTAAGAAAGAGTTGACGAAGCCTTCGCGACGAGGCGTTTGTTCTGATGGCGTTGCACTCTGTGAGATATCGGTGTGAGTGCCAAAATTTTCTTGCGCGCGGGAGGTGCAGGGCGTGGATCATCCTTGGAGGTCAGCATACTCGCGCAAGCGGCACAGCGTGATCATATCTCCAACGTCTTTCTCACACGGCAACGAGCCGAGGCATAAGGCTAGTCACTTGAAAAGGAACGGCGAAAAGGGCGTCCCCCCAAAGAAGGGCCGATGGTGGATAGAGTGACAGTCCTTCAGCTGTTTACGGTCCAAGGCTGCAGCGACTAGTCGGCAGTCACTTGGCTGGGGCCCAGGACGCTGGAATTTGGGAAGTACAGGCCAATCGCATTGCTTGTGGATGGGCATGGTGCTGTTCGCGTATATGCACGCGTTGGCAATCCACTGTAAATATGCTGACTGGCAAATGAGGTATGGATAGTCGTGAGAACGAGGCTAGCTGCTCTATCTGCCAGATAACGCATGCGAGGCATCGCCAGGCACGAACAGGCGTGACCTGAACATGATTACGAAGCTGACGATTGCGCCATCTCAGCCTTGTCACGTTGCTGAGCATGCGATGCGTGAGTCAGTCGCACCAGAAGGGTCTGCACAGCAGGGACTGTTGCTCACCTACAAGCAGTAGGTCTGGGCTTCCAGCTTTCTCTCGCACGGATTGCTTCAAGCTAACCTGGACGGGGGCGTCGTGCATCTAAAGGTTCGATGCTGCGATGTCGTGCAGGCACGCATACATGCCTAAGCGAATGATTGACGGCCAAGCTTGCCACACAGACGTGAGGAAGTTTGCTAGAGGGTGGGTCTGTACTGCCGGTGTGAGCCAAACATTCATCCTGCGGTGTCTGAGTTTGATTGGCGCAACGTCTCTTCAATGTCCGTGGTCGGTCTTTGAGAGATGATTAGCATCGTTTTGGTGATGCAGGCGAGGCGGGGAACGACTCCCGGTGACAGGGATGTGCGAATGTAAACCTAGGGCTTAGCACTCACATGGCTCAACCGCATTGATGGACTCGCTAGCTACAACATGCCCATGCGAGCAACATACGTGTTCTATACGGGCGTCCGTGATGACCATGGTAGGCCGGATGATTAAGTCCGCCAGGTGGATCTGACCGTGAACAGACGTGCTGCTATGCAGGCAGAGGATGAATGCAAGGAAGGCATCAATTCATCGATCTGCAGATGGAGCAATCGGATAGTGGCGAGGTAATGGTCTCGGGCCTAGGCTTGGGCTGATGATGAGTGCCTTGGCTTGTGGTGTAACACTCAGGATAATGACTTTGTACCACGACAGGAAACACTCGTGAAACTTGCGGGAAAGCTGATCAGGAAGATAACAGAGTCAGGAACTCGGCCCGCTGGTGGTTTTGCGGCATCCCGTAAGGCTCTTGATGCTCGGGAAATCAGACGGCGACTTCATGTGCGCGTTGTCGAATGCGCTGCACAGTCAATTTGGCTAGAGCCGTGAAGGACTTGCATTATCGCTTGCAGGTTTAGGGGACGCATGTTGTTTGAGTTGCCCAGACACGATAGTATAGTAGCGAGCGAATACGCCCCCCACATGAAGAGCTATTTTGATACTGCGAGCAGAGGGATCTTCCTTTGCGGCGTGGCAGGCCGATAGCACTGTAGGATCGCCATGCAGCTACCCGAAGGTCACGACGACAGGCACGTCTGATCACTGATCAGGTCATTTCGGCGCACAAGGTGATGGACAGTAGCTTAACTTTATTCCAGCTCTTGCACACCGTTTAGTGTCTGGTTGAAAATGTCCGCGTTTTGACGTTCTCGTAGACGAGGTCCTTCGAATGTAGTCATCGGTGAAGCAGGAGGCAGGGGCGGGTCACGAGCCAATCAGAGGGGGGTCGAGATACCAAGATAGGCACTTGTTTGGAAAAGCGCGCGCGGGAGGATTCCTATTCGGTCCGGTAATTGAGAGTCGCCCATGTCGCATCGGTGAAGGCAATGGGGCGAGAGATGTTGCAGGGCACTAACATGGCCGTTGGATGCGTCAGGAGGGTGCAGCTGTAGCCTGCCGCCTGGCGCCACAAGCACCGTTGAGTGCTAGCCGAAACAGCAAATGGCGAGATGAGAGCTAGCGACTAACGGTTTTGGGAGGCCGAGGAGGAGGTTCTGATATGGGCGGGCGTGTTGAGGTGCTGCCACTCGTGAGGTGAGGCACTTGGCGGGCGTGGTCTGGAGGGGCGGGCGACGGGCAATGGGCGGCTGAGGGCGGCACAGTCATCAGGTCAGAGGTGCTCCGGAGTAAGCGACGTCAGCGTTTCCAGCGTCGTTTCCAGAGCAGTGTTTGCAGCATTGCATTGCCCGTTGCAGCGCGTCGTTGTCGCGGCGCGTCGGTGGCCGAGACGGGAAGCCCACAGTTGCGTTCATTCGGCTGCAGCCGCAGTCGTCCAAAGAAGCAAAGGGACACCCTGGCGGAGAGGCAGATTGGAGGACGAATATGGGACGGGCATGGGCGGTCACGGGACGGTCACGTGGGGCTGGGCTAGGTAAGCAGCTAGCCGCAGTGGGCGCACAGCCGGGTAGACAGAAGAGTGAGGACACGGGGGTGTTTCCCACAGCCAGTCAGCGGGCGGCTTGCTGTGGTCGAGGTCTGTGGCAGATGGGTGCACAGTGCTGGTGGTCACTGGCGGTCACTGTTGTCACGGTGGTCACTGTGGTCATTGCAGTCACTGGGTCACTCGCGAGGCTCCCGAGGTCGTTCTCGTGCGCTCGGGGGCGGGCGGCAGCTCGAGTCTGGCAAGATTGGCATGCCACAAGCGGATCTCCAGCCGTCAGCCCCGAGCCCCTTAGCGCTTCGCACGCTTCCGCGTCTGGCGTCCCGCCGTGCGAGGCCCATGGGCGGACATGGGTGTTGGCTGGACATGGGTGGCAGGGTGGCAGAGGGCGCACCATGGGTGGCGGTGGGTGGGCGACATGGGGGCATGGGTTCGTCGACGGCATCAGGTCCCCGCTGCATGCCATCTCAAGTGGGCCCCAAAGCTCTCTTTCACAGTGCAGCAGCAGCGCCTTCCCCCGCAGCGCGCGCAAACCAGTGACATGCCCTGTCCCTCAACTAGGGCCGCCAGCCGCTTCTTCCAGTGCGGGCCCAGCGCTGCACTCGAGCTGCTGCATCGCTAGACCCTTTCCACTCTACCCGTGAGACCCTACTCCTTGTGCGACCCTGCCCTTCTTCCTCACGCACAACTTCCTCACCGCGTCGCCAGACCGCCACACTCTTATACACGTCCGAATGCCATGATGGGAAGCGACTGGCATCCACGCAGGCACCCGCAGCCCGACCCCAACCACTTTCCCCAGCGGACGCTCCCCAGCTTTGCTGAGCTGACCTCGTCGTCCGACTCAGTCCTGCACCGTCCGCGTGACAACGTGCCGCCGCCGCCGACGCCCCAAGATCGTCCTGTCTCGCAGCAAGACTTTGCGCATCCAAACTCACATTCCAGCTCCTTCACCGCCGTCAATCACGCGAGCCCGCACGTCAGGTAAGTTATAGCCGTGACAGAGCCTGCCGCAAGCGTGCTGACTTGCTGGCCAGCCCCACCAACACCAGAATTCCACCACTGGGCCCCGAACATCAACCATTTTCTCTCTCACTGCCCCAGGGCCCAATTGCTGCCTACAGTCCGCCTGTCTCTTCCTCTGCATCTTCCCATCCACCACCACATCCGTCCGCCAGCGTCCGCCAAGACTCGGCCATCTCCCATCGCTTCGAAAACCCAAAGGAATCCGAACCCACTCTCCCCTCCTCTGTGCTGGCCTTTTCTTATTTCCACCCTGCTGCGGGTAATGGTCGTCAATCTAACACGTCCCGTCCCATCTCACATCCAGCTGCGCCTTCTTCGCCACGCTCCCCAGCGAGCGATAACCGCTCAAATCAGGCACCCGTAGAGGCAGGAACCCGCCATCCAAACGGTGCACCTTCCCCATCGTTATCCTCAGGCCCCCACGCTTTCACGGAATCGTCCAGGTCGCCGGAGCAGGCTCGAGACGCCAACCCAGATTCTGGATCCAGGAGACCACTTCCATCTCCCACATTGGACCAAACAAACGGCGGCGGGCGACATCAACGCTACAACGTAAGATTCAACACAGTCTACACCTCGGAAAACATGCCGCCAAATCAGAGACCCCGGCCAGACCCCCTTCCGGCAGTCCCTGTGCCAGTGGAGACTCCCGAAGAACAGCCATCGCCTGAGCACACCATCGCACCCTCTGTGGAACAGGCCATCTTGGCCATCAGCTCTGGGCCCCCTCCTCCAGACGATCTAGCCCAGCTTCAGCAGCAAAATACGCCCCAAGTGGAGCGATGCAAGAACTGCGGCGTCCGCTGGAAGCGGCCCTTACCCGGAGAGAACCAGTTCCGTCTGAGTTCACCAGCACAGAATATTCACGAGCAGACAAGACTCACCCAGGACTACATTAAACGACTGGAGAACCACACCAAGTATGCTGATGAAGCCTACGCACACTGGGTACGCCAACATCAAATGTGTCCAGCAGCCGTAACCAGCCCGCCCGACACGGAAGCCCCGCAAAAGTCACGAAGCAGAAGCATAGAAGACCCTTCGCCACCTAATGCTCCAGCCTATCCCGTTTCCGCCAAGCGAAAGTCCGAGATTCCTCACGAGGCCTCCAAGTACCGGAAAGTAGTAACATTCGACCCTCCTTCCAACTCGACGCCACCCGTCCGCCCGACCGCTCCAGCATAGGTCGTAATGTCTACGCCATCTCGTTCACGATTACGCTTCAGCACACGAAAGTTCTCATTCGATTCACGTTCGCATTTGCATTGGGGTTGGTGTTCTATGACAGCAAAAGAAGAGCCTCCGCTATACCCACATCCGGTCCTCTTCTCGCTTTTGACTTAGGTGCTATCCTTGGTATTTGGTACTGTAAGAATTCGCCGCCTGAAAGAGGTGGAAAGGAAAAGAATTGGCGTTATTGTTTTCGAGAGAGCCACTCCCTCTGGCGTTATGGCTGCCATGCCACTGTGGCGCTCCATGATGAGCGGGATTTGTCATGTTGCTGCTCATATCTTCTGCGCGTCATGAAGCCATGTATCACACCGTGTACATGGGACGCCTTCGCATCTACGTTTCACACCTCCGCCGGCGCCCGATGTGCGGCGTCGGCAGCATGTACCTATCACACCAGCTATTACTCGACGATGTTGCTCCTATACCCAATCTGATCTCTTCACAACTGTTGGACTACTGCACGAGTCGGGTCTCCACTAACGACCCTGTTACCAAAGCGCGAAACTCAGAAACCTTATTCACTCATTAGGGGCCCAGCATCCCGTGCCTCGACATGGATGCACGAGCCCCGCCCAAGCGAAGAGCGTCAAAGCGGTTCGGTACGAAACCCAAAGTATCAACCAATATGGATCCGCTGAAACAGAGTTCCGGTACCACGATCGATCCCTTCAGCCTTGCACACGGATGCAGTCTTTACTGACATGGTCTCGTTCCTCAACTGTACAACGGCTGGCACATTCACAACTGGCAAAGCTCTACCGTATCGACATCATTCAACGCCTCATACTTGGCGAATCAACGAATCATAGCTGAGGGACTTGATACAAGTTACGCTATCCGAATTACCTGCATGACTAGCCACACCCTTACATTGCTGTTGGCGGAAACGGTATAGAGTGACACGGCTGACGGCTGCCGAGCGGGGCTTCCCGAATCACCAACGCTGTTGAACTCGCTATCGCGGCTAATCATAATTCGTCGCTCAACTTCCCCATTCCGGTACAGCGGAGTCTTTCGGCGCCGCTCGAGTTTGGCCGAGTCCGGTATGCGCTCGAATATCGATTTTTGAGCTGGATCATCGTGGATCTGAGATGTGGCTGGAACGCAGCTATGTACACAGGAACGCATTGTCGGAAACTGGAATAAGATCACATGGGCGATTGTTGTGCACGCCTCGAGGGTGAGCAGCTGGTGCGTCTTTCTTTGTGCAGTAAAGTAAGCATGGTGTTCCTGGTTGGGAGAAACAAATGAGAAGCCAGAGTTCGACACCCACAGATCTAGCAATAGACAATGACCTCATCAAGCAGCGTCATCAGCCTCGCCAATCATCACCGTTTCGATACCGTTCTGATGGGCTTCGCCACGCATCTCACGCGACTGCCTGCTGATCTTTTCTTGTTAGCCTCACGATTTGACCATGCAAACCCAATCGGTCGCTTAGAATTCACCAAACTGAACGAAATGCACCCGCAACACATCCGAATCACCGGGTTCAAAGACCTCGCACTGCCCTTGCAACGTTCTTGTATAAATAGTCGGCGTCGATCGCTCGGAGCACACAGCGCCTTCGGGAAACGCTGGGTGTCGATTGCAGATCTGGGCTCTAGCGCAGGCAAAACTCTCTCGGTGGGTGCTAACGGTTTGTGTCGTTGGCTGGGGACGCGAGGCCGCGGGCGCGCTCATCGAGTCACAACGCCTGGACGGTTGTTTGAGAATGTGGGTATACAATCGGCCCGCGACGTGAATGCAAACCTGCTGTACCCGGTCTTGCATCCTGGCTGCACTGCCGAAGACAATGCTTAAGTGCCGTTGGGTATACTTCGGCACCATACGGCATCAAGACGGCTGCGCGCCTACGTCATAGCATGTGCAAGGGGCTGTTTGAACAGCAAAACTTTCCCATTTACGCCGCATGGAAACTGTCCGCCCGACGATGCAGAGTCGCAACGGAAGCCACGTAGCCATCGGAAACTGACCCAGAATTACGGCTCCAGTTCTTAGCAGGTTTTCTGCACAAGTCAATCTTCTATGCATGAACCTGGACGCTCTAGACGCTTTATTGTACCCACGCGATCCATTCCTTCCTGATACAGTAGCAGCATACAGATGCCATTCATATCCATTTCCGCTTCCCCAGCTTGGCGATACATCATCGACCGCGGGAATGCACAGACAGTAATCGTAACCGTCCTCCCAGTTCCGTCTGTCCCAGCGAAACGCTAGCCGCAAGAGCGTAGCCTTGGATGGAGTAGCCCCGACTGGCGCTGCACAAGCCCCCTTGGAGTTGAGTCGCGGGCTCTCCCTGAAGCTCGACCCATCCCACGGTTTGATTGGCGCATCAGCCACCGCGGGCCAGAACCAAACACTCCAGTTCTTTCGCTTCGCGCGCAAACTCACATTAAGTCTGACTCGCCATCCGTTGCGGGAACACTGGGATGTCTTGACCTCACGTAAGAAACTGCCGTTCAGGCGTGCCGGCGAATTTCCCCCGTTGCCTCCTGCGCGCGTAGGCGCTGACTCGTGGCGCAGCGAAAACCGCCCCCTCACAGTCAGTAGTGGAGCGAATTGAGGGACCTGGAATTGAACCCCCTGCCGTCATCACAGGACAAGCCGCGTCTGCAAGACTACGCTCCTCATCACAACCGTGGCAATGACAGCTGTCAAAAGCCAGGGCCTACTATGCAGCCAGGTCGGAACAGGC
Source organism: Alternaria ventricosa (assembly GCF_023758065.1). Classification (NCBI taxonomy): domain Eukaryota; kingdom Fungi; phylum Ascomycota; class Dothideomycetes; order Pleosporales; family Pleosporaceae; genus Alternaria; species Alternaria ventricosa. Next base: position 2,811 of record NW_026055735.1, on the reverse strand, counting down.
AAGAGACGGGTCGCGGTTGCATTGGGCCGAACGGCGGTCATTCTCGTAAAGTGGATCAAGCGCGGAAGGATCCTTCTTCGTTGTCATCACGATATATTGTCTATATGTGACACTCGGTATAGCTCCCAAGATTGCATCACAGTACGTCGCCTGCAAGCGCGGTGCCTCGCTTGCGGCTGATAAAGGCAATATGCGCCGCCAACAATCCAAGCAGGGTCGAGAAATACATGTCATCAACGGGGATACGCAGCGAATCGGAACTGGCGGCAGCGAAGCATTTCTTCGCAAGTTGGCAGATACTCCACACTCAAGCATGCGGGCAATTGAACCTGAACGCACGTGCACCCGATATCGTGAGCGTGTGAGACAGCATACCAGCAGTGACAATGCTGCAATTACCTCATTTCGATGTGCAGGACGTAATTGGTCGGGTCGTACCTTCCAGCCAGCTAATGCTCCATATGAACGGCCAGCCAGACGGCTGCGGAGATAAAGAAAGCTTAGGCCCGACGGCAGTACCCACTCTCCAAACGCATTCATCCATCCCGTGCACACCTCCACATCGGCTGTGAAACCCATCATCTTCAGCCGCCATCGTCCGTCATGCCATTCCAGCGACTGTGCCACAAAGGAGATGCGCTCACAGGATCTTCGTCAGACGGATGACCGCGCATACCACACAAGACGTAGGTTCGATCAAAATGCGGTAGTAGGACCCGAATCCAAGAGAAGATCCCATCATGATACAGGAACCTCGCAGGCGATTATACACCTAGATGCTCCTGCGCTGCCATTATGCAAGGGGCCTTCTCCAAACAGCACATTCTGCGACGGATGGCAAAGTTTGATATACCGACACCGATATAGCAACTGTAGGATGGGCGACTACGTTGTAGGGTGCCATCGGTACCACCCACTCACGATATACCGGTGTAGGAAAAGGTAGCGCGCGCCGAACCAGCGGATCCCAACGCTCCCTCGCCCCCCGATGGTTCGGAGAGAGCAGCACAAACTAGGCAAGGCGGAGATTTGCTTCTTCGCTGTGAATGGCTGGACTACAAGGCCGAAAGATGACATTTGTATCACATTGCGCAACCACGCGGCGCCAGCTGCCAGCTGCCAGGGCAAGGTGGCAGAGGCAGATTTGAAGATCGATCCAGCCCCTGCGTTTCTCTTGTCTCGGTGTTGGTGTTGGCTCGAGACACCCTGCATGTTTACCCATACACATATCACACAGATCGTTGCACGATGCTCATCTTGGTCTTGCACCTTGCGGCGGACCCAAGCTGCAGGCTTGCTTTTTTTTTCCTCGCTCTGACAATCATGCAGGAGCATGTCCGTTACCCGCTTTTATGGTCCTTGCCTCTCATCCTTTTCTCTCACCTCCGACTGACGTTACAGCTCGTACTTTCGCTCTCAACGGAGAGAGGCGCGGTACTGGATCCCGTGGTGTCACTCACACACTTATACGCACACACATATGAGGGAGTGGAGTATCATACACAGACCAAGGGGAAGTCGAGTGGTAATAATGCATGGAAGGATAGATCCATGTATGCAACATACGCCGCACGTCGTGTTGTATGTCCAGTATCTTGTATTCGGTTCGGGCGGGAAAATCCCGCAGCAGATAGATCGATCAGATGATAGGGAGGGTGATGAGACTGAGATCTGGTCTTTTTTCCTATTTTCGCAAATCACATGGAATTTCATACCATAGGAGTACTCCGGAGTAAACACACCACCACCCACCAACACTAAGATCCTGACCACCCTCTTTCGTTCGTTTTCGCCATCCACCACCGACTATCACCACCCACCCCCGCTTTCGGACCCCTCACGCTAGCCCTTCAGCCTCCAGCCTCCTCCTTCCCCGGCTTTCACATGGCATAGACAACGATGATGAGCATTAGCCTAAGAAAAGGCCAAAGTTAAAATTGCCATGTCACTCAAACTCTAGGCAAACAAACCGCCACCACATGGGGTACGCCACTGCAAACCAGCCGTCGCCTCGCGCTCTCTACCGGGCATCACCAACCCCAATCTCGTCTAATGGCATCCTGCAGCTGGGTTCCCAAATCCTGCATCCCTCCAAACGCCCAAACTCTAAATTCCCGTCTTTGATGCCATCGGGAAAGTGCAGGAATGCCATGTTTTGTTTGTTTTTTGCGCAGCTTCGCTACACCTCCCTTGCTTATTTTGCTTCTTTCATCCCCTTTTTTTCAACTTTAACCTTTTACTTGTCCCGTCCCGTTGGTGGGCCACACGTATGGGAGGCTGCTCTCTTCGCTTAGCAGGGATGGCGAGCGTTGAGAAGAAGCTGGTTTGTGGCTGTAGGGTGGTTTGTTGTACAAATGACGATGAATCAATAAACTATATTACAACCCATCTCACGTTATCACCACCATCATTGTTGTTATTTTCGAATCAGCAAGGGAAGTCTGGGATGGAAAGCGCAGATACCACTCGCGGTACCGTGGACGCAAGACGTTGGTCCTCGTGCTCTCGGCACTTTTTGCCGCTGCCCGGATTGGCTGAATGACGTCCACGGGTTTTTGGGGAGTGGCGATTCAGAGTCCGGCTTGGTTTTCGTGGATCGCCATGTTGTGTAAGGGTGTGCAATTGCCCATCTCGCCTCTCTCGCTTATCCATAGGGTTTGACGTTCTTGACCTCCCGACCTTCGTGGCTTGGACATGGCGGTTACGAGAGGCGTTGATGGACGTTTGTGCGCTGCGACTCGCGCGCATGCATGCCGTACGCGCGTGTGGGCGTGTGTATGTGCGCAACGTTAAAGCCACACACAACATAGC
>NW_026055734.1:0-12769 GCF_023758065.1 Alternaria ventricosa | reverse complement strand
GGAGGAGGAGGAGGAGGAGGAGGAGGAGGAGGATAATGAGGAGGAGTATGAAGACGGAAACGAAGATAACGCTGGGGATGTTGTCGAAGAGATTGCGGTTGGCGAGCCCGAGCTTCCTGTTATCAAGGGTATGAGTGGATTTGTAGAGGAGAAAAATGAGAATGAAGGGAGTGGTGGAAAGGAGGGTGGTGATGAAGATGAAGATGGATATAGTGATGGAGAGAAAGAAGACGAGGATCCTTGGTCGCCGTGGATTAAGAGGGGAGTGAGCTTTTCAGCGGGTACAGTATGTACGGCATGCACGGAGAGTGAAGGGAGCTGAAATTGTCTCCATTGCAAGGTCGCGACACATGAGAGATTTAGTGTATGGATGGTTTAAGATGGGTTGAGATGAGATGGGTTGATGAAGTGGGCAGGCGTAGGGATGGGCATATGAATCGCAAGGTAGTCCGGTATTTGGCCACAGAAGTAGAAACCGCGACTCTTCTTGATTTCCCCAACGCTGCAATAACTACCAAACAGTCCTAGAAGTCACCTCACAGCTCTTTCCTATATTGGATATGCAGAACAGCTTTTCCTGCATGATTGAGATTTCCGAAAGGTTCTTGTAGTGTTGCAAGGTGCTGAGGTTGTAATCTAGAGAGTATACGATCTCTCCCTTTTCAGGGCATGATTATTCACTTGTTCATACCTTTCTTGCGAGCTGATGCTACATGCAAAAGTAGGCATGATCAACGGTGCATCCGCGGAATGACGAAACACTCAGTCCATGCTTCGACAAGGGGGACGATCCTCTCGCTGTCGTGTAGCCCGAGCTATCCGTGGACGTCATTCAAAACCGCCTCGCAACGCGTAAATCTTCGCGCTGCTTGCGAGACAACCTCGCGCATCCTCTTTTTCTTCGCTTTTGCGCACGAATCGCAATCCTTGATAATCGTCCTCATTATTTGTTGGAGGTGGAAATCTTGAATATGGAACCACCGCTCAAGCGACCACGCGCTGATGGCATCGATGGCCACCAACTGAACAATGCGTCAGATGCAAACGCGACTCCAACAGCCCTGTCATCTACGACAAACCCAACCGTATTGGCCACTGACATCTCAAACATGATATTTGCGCTCGACAAAGCGACAATAGACAACGGAGATGACATAGAATTCGGCCGCGACCTTCTCACCAAGGTTGCCGTCAAGGACCCCGTAATCGCAGCCACAATCCAAGAAGCCTACGACACCCACCTCAAAGAAGAGAAGAACCGGGTCAAAGAGTTCCAAGACGATATTGATCAGCTTCGCAACTCTGTTCCTCCAACGGACGAGACCACGCCACCCGAAGACAGGTACCTAGGTATACCTATGAAATCTTCCAAAATCCAATCGGCGTTTTACACCAGTGTAACTAAGATCTGCGATCGGACATACGAATACTCGTCGCTCGGCACCAAGAAGAATGCATTAGATGCGCTGAGGAAGCTGCATGTCTTGCTAACTCAGATCCCGGACAAAAGATTACAAGCCGCAGTTGTCGATCGTATTAACATCGATTACGACAAGAACGTGATGCGCGCACTCGTAGATCGCGACCGTATCTACATCGAAGATGGCAGAGCTGTCCCCGGCATGAAAAACATCGTAATCTCCTTGACCCCGGCACAGCGCGAAGAGGTGTGTTATATGCCAGTGGATGGAGAGACAGTTAGACAGGATGAGTCTGGACGTACCATAGGGACGTTTCGAGCGAAGTTCAGCGATATGAACAGAGATCTAACCAAGACGGGATTTCGTGTCTGCTTCGGTCCTGTCATATCGTCCTTGTCGGTAAGGCCGGAGGACCCCGAGGACGAGGGTGATTGCGATTGCTAGCAATCGACCTGAGGGCCTACGGATAATAATAATCTCGTTGCATAGACCTATTGTTTTCATCACCTTATTGTTAGCTCACCCCTCACCTGTGAAGTTTATTTGGGTCGACCCCTCAATCTTGGTGCGGATGCCATCAGCACTACTGTTGATGATCTGCGAACACCTTCATGGACAATGTAACACCAAAATACTGCCAACGGCGCTTCCACACACTGCGACAAACATGGGCCGCACACTTAAGCGACGACGACTGTTTCCTGACAGCTATTCCTGTACTACAGACTTCGTTATTAGTTCAAGCCCGTCGCCAGAAGATACGCTACCCGAATATGACCTTGAGGAAGCTATCCGTATGTTAGACAACGAACCAGGTCAGATCGAAAAACGCAGCTACAGCCAGCATCTACTCCTCCAGATCGCGGAAGAAGACCCCGCGATAGCGACCAAGATCCGGAAATCACTACACGAGCACAAGGGCAAAGACATCAGCTTCCAGCGACTCATCTCCGGGGTTGACGGCATCGAAGGTTGTATACGCAGAGCCGCAGGTGGTTTTATGTACCAAAGCGATGACGAATGCTACAGAGAGTGATATGGCTTCACATTCATTATAATCAATGACATCGTCCGGGATGCGGGTACATACACCTCCTCGTTCGCCACCAAAGAATCAGCCCTGCGGACGTTGATCAAGATAGCATACGCCATGCTGAACATCAAGAATGGAACGTTACAAAAGTATATGCCGAGTTATTGCGCCTGCAACAAGAGCGGTTTCCGAAAAGCTGTAAGGAGGATCTTCTTCACCATGAGCCGAGCTGAGCGGAGGGAGATGATCAGAACGATGTGGGAAAGCTTACGCTGCTCCAGAAGATGGATCAGCTGGGCGAGAAATTGGACGCTGCTGGGTTCTTCATAGGTCTGGGCCGCATTCTGGAGCATGTGAGGATATCTCTGGACCCCGATCTTTCGGAACTGATGAATGATGAACAATTTCTTGCTGATGAAGAGCGTGCGGATAAAGAGGCGGAGGATCCAGCCTGGCCTAGAGTATCTTTGGAAGAACGAGCTGCGAGAGTGAGGGCTTCATGGCGAGTGGAGTCTGAGTGAGATGCTCTGGTGCGAGATGTAGGGATGTGTGTGTATTGAGAAGACGTGAGGAAATCGAAAAATCCCGAGTTTGAACGTTCAGGAAGGGTTCGTGGTATCTCACAACGCGCTTGTGTGCATGTTCCGATCCATAAAACACTACTAACAGCTTCGCCTTCGCCGTTGGCTAGCTGACCCCTCTTTCTTCCCCATATTATAAACTCCGCGCATGCAGCCGCTCTAGTGTGCTCCATGCTCCATGCTCCTACTCAGTGGGGTCTTCCCAATAAGGTTACTCATCCTCGGAACTGTCCTCGCCCTCACTTCCGTCATCACTCTCATCAGATTCAAACAATGAATCATTGAAGAGACTCAAATGGTAGGCAGAAATAAACTCTGTCTCGTTAAGACGCTCGTATAACTCCAGCATCGTGTCCGCGTACCGATTTCCCCCTCGTCCCACCAGTCCTGTAGTCGCCACCGTCGCACCGTCTACTGGCATAAGAGCCAAGTCCTTGCGTTCCTGCGCAGACATGGATTCGACGATCTGAATTATTTCGAGACAGTACTCGTCAGATTCGGCAGTGGTGATTGCCCCCGGAAATAGCTCTTGCATTTCTTCGTTTGTGTGATTGAGCAGCGTAAATCCCAGTCGTCTAAGCGTATCCAGTGCTGACCTCTTTGTTTCAAAAGACGAATAGAGGTGTGTTTGAGTCTTGATCTCGCGCATCTTTGTGACGAAGCATCTTGCAATCCGTCCGGGATCTCTTGGTAGATGCGTTGAGCATGCTTCCTCGTCTAATATGACGCCTTTTAGCATGTTGACACAGTACGAAAAGTCTTTGCGCTGCTTTCGTTCTGCCTTCTCGACTTTTTGCTGGTGGTACTCTTGTCGGATTTGGGCTGCGATCGAAGGGTCGCGGACAGCTAATTTGTGGAGCATGTGCTGGCTGAAAGTATTATTCGATGGTGATTTGTCGAGGCTTTTTAATGCTTTCCAAAGGTTGTAGTCCGGTATATTCGGGTTCGGTGTCGTAGATGATTCGGCTGTTACAGGTGGATTCACGTCGCTCTCGGCGCGCTGTCGCTTGAGTGATGGCTCCGTCATTTTGTTCACTAAATAAATTATGATTGTGGTGTAACTCGCGTTTCGCGCAAATGCGAGGAAGAGTCAACGTGTTGTCGCGACAGCGTCGCGAGGTTACGCGATCCGGCAAGTTCCACCACGGAAACGAGAACGTCATCTTAATAAGCAGAGCATCTATACAGGATCGTGATCCCTGTTCCATCCGGAAAAGTCCGTGCTGTTTGTATCTACAAAGTTCTTGAAGAAAACGGCGCCCAGCTGGTGACTGCGCAGATGCTGCCGGCGTAAATTAGTTGAGATCATGATATTAGGGACAAGGGCAAGCTATTGACGAGATGTCCGCATGTGGATCGCAGAAGTACAACAGGAAACAGAAAGAAGCAATCGAGCCGGAGGAAGAACGACAAATCATCCTCTCCGTGCCATTTTCCTCTCGTGTTTAGCCAATATCCATCGGCTTTTCGCGTGGTCTTTCGGTGCGCCGCCAGAGTCGTAACACTCCATCCACTCCATCTCTTCTTCCGAATTGTCGAACTCGAGGCTTCCGCCATATATGTTGTGCCTAGGGACGTCTGAGACAGGGCTTTCGTGCTCATGTTCTTCGTCGTCCTCTTCGTTCTCATCGCCCTCCTCTTCCTCATTCTCATTCTCATCTTCTTCCTCGTTAACCTCGCCAGCAAGCGCATCGAGCACACCCCCAAGATCAGCGAAGATGCAATAATCTTCAGCAAGCTAATAAAGCTCCTCCATCTTTTGCAAGAAAGTCAACCGTCTATTGTGTATTGCACACATCTTCTCGCATTCTTCCTCGCTTATCTTAGAAATAACAGCATTTATCGCATCCTCTAATGCCGTCTTAGCGCTAAACTGTTTACAAACTTCGTAGCTAATAACATCGCCACTCAAGCAAATCGTCTTGCCTATCTTGCGCAGCGTCTCAAGAGCGGATCGTTTGGTTCCAAAAGAAGTGTGCTGAGCGCTCGCCTCTTCACCAATGCTTCTGATGGTGCTGGTTACGGTTTCTAGCACTTCGAAGGCCATGTCGTACTGCCTTGAACCACTCATCCCGCTGTAACGCCTGTTGATGGCCGACCACACGCTCTTGGAGTCTGGGTCGAAGTCGATTACTTTTGACTGTTCACGCTGGATGTGCTCGTGGTAGAGCTTGCGCAACTCCCAAGCAGTGGTTGAGTCCCTCAAGGCTGCACCATACAGAATCTGTCTAATAGTTTTGCCGTCATCCATAGTATCTAGCTTTTCGATACATTCATAGAGGCTATATATTGGGACCTCAAGGGATTGAGGAATGAATTGATGTAGCGGCTGAGGGATGAATTGATGATGGGGTTGAGGAATAGACTGATGAAGCGGTTGAGGAATACTGCTTTGTGCAGCCGTCTGCGAGGGTACCGCGTCGCCATTGGAATTAGCGCGTTGACGTTTTCGTGAATTTTCCATGGTTTTGTGTTGTCAAAAAGATGCTGTCCAATTGATTAGGTCGTGGTTCAGATGATGAATAACGCGTGAGCGGTCGTTCAGGAGGTCGCGAACGTGACGCGTCGGCCCTCCCAAAACGGTTGCGCTAGCACGCGTCGGTCAAATCCCGGGTCATTGGATCAGCCGGCATCACTTGGACAGAAATCTATGTTCGGATACTAAGACCTTCGCTGTGCATACTTTAATTTACTTCAATATGGGCTTGACGCGGAGGTTCAAATGGTCTAAGTTATCTTCTTCTTCTTCCGAGTTCGGAGATGAGTTTCCTGCTATACATCGTCCAGCAATTGATAATCTTCAACACGAGCTACTTGGAGATAAAGCGCATATGAACAGTTCATTGCTTTTAAGTAAACTGTGAGATTGTTATACTTCCTTCACTCTTCACCATCCTCGGTAGTTGATCGGCGGTCGGTAATAAGGACGTCGGACTCCAGGCTCATTGCTCGATTCTGTCCACCCTCTTTGCCCTTCGTCCGAGTCTGGCTCCTCCAAACTTTCTAGCATTTCAGCTTCCTCCCCATAAAGGTGTTTGAAAACTCCTGCAATGCCCTCGAAGATACAATTGCCACCTGCAAGACGCTGAAACCTCCTCATCTTCTTTACGAAGGTGGCTTCTCCGTCGTGCATTTCGCGCAGAGTTTTGCGCTTGTTATCAGTCATCTTATTAATAATGGCCTTTATAGCTTCAACTAGTGTAGTTGGTATTTGGAACCTAAGACAGACTTGGTGACTAATCTCGTCTAGGCCTTTACATATCACTACTCCGATATTGCGCAGCGTTTCAAGCGCCGATCTCTTTGTTTTGGGATGAGCATGTGCTTGAGTGGCTTTGTCCCGGATGACCTTGGTGATGTCCTCAATCTCGTCCGTGACAACAAAGGAAGCATCCCATTGCTTGGAGCTACCGTATTTTCTGTAGCGCTTGTTGATCGCGTGCCACACATGGTCGGCGTAATACTGGAAGTTGATGACTGTAGAACGAGTATCCTGCTCGCTGCCGTCCTGTACGCCTGCATTGACGCCATGATCAAGTTCTGCTCTGTCTCCTGGTCCGGTGTGGTCGGCGCCCTCCACGCTCCGCTCTTCTTGGAGCTGGACGTGATGATTGTAAAGGCGTCGCAACATCGAGGCGACGATAGGCGAAACAATATAACACTCGAGCAAAACATCCTTGATGAGCTGTCCGTTATTGGCGACGTGTAAAATGTCGATGAAGCCCTTCATGTCTGGTTCGGGAGGCAAGACGGATGACGCTCGAGCTGTTTGCGGAACAGCTGAGTCGCCGTTGGTATTGGCGCGTTGTCGTTTACGTGGCGCTTCCATTGCTGCTCGCGATTCCGTAGGACGTGAGGGTAAAGAGGATGTGTTGTGACTTCTGAATATGCAGTCGTGACGCGTCGCGTCAGGATATCCGAGAGAATCACGCGCGTTGCGCGGAGATACTTTGAGACACCCACATGAGAGGCGGGAGCTGTCTCGGAGCGATTATAGGGGCGCGTGTTTATTTTTTGCCGTGTCACCGTGTCCAGGGGATGAAGTATAATGATCCGGGTCAAAAAGTTATTAATCCTGGTGGAAAATTTCCTGATTCGGGTCATCTTTTGCGCTAGCGAAAGTTATGTACCTGGGCGGAAAAGTTATTGGTCCTGGTTAGAGGAACACCAAAATCATGTAACGGCCTTTGTTAGCGCATAGCTCGACTTCCTTGCTCTGCAGCTTTCTAGCCTAATGTTACGCTGTAGAAGACGTTATAGTGTATACCTATAAGCTTATTAATTACTAGTCTACTTAATTTACTTATCTCTTTTACTTACTTTAAACTAAAACTAAAATATATTTTACTTATTTTTATACTTTTTTTTAACTTCTATATATAAGTGTTTTAGTTATTTTATTTTTAGTAAATATAGTATTATTAGTAAAAACTTTTATATAAAGTTATTTTAGAGCTATAAGCTATTTTTTTATAAAAAGCTAAAGTATAGTATTAGTAAAAGTATTAGTAAAAATAAACTTAGCTATAACTTTATAATAAGTAATTACTTAAAGCTTTATAGTACGCGTATAGCTAATAGTATACTTATACTTAAAAGTATAGTTAGAATATTTTTTTTTTAGAAAAGTTAGTATTAATAAATTATTTATATTTATTAGCGCTAAGTACTAGTAGTAATATATATATAAGCGTATTTAATTAAGTTTAAGTTACTATCTTAAAGTTATAAAATTTTATATTTACCTCTACACTTTATATTATTACTTTAGATAAATATTATAGAGTAGCTTTAAGGTAAAGATACTCTACTTATAGAACTTTTATAGTTTTTCTATTACGCTACCTACACTATAACTATATAATAACCTCTCTAGTTATATAAGTTAGTAGATAATATAGACTTTTTACTATATACTATAATAGCTATAGCGTAAAGATATAAAGTCTTCTTAGCATTCTTCTTCTTATTCTCTACCTTCTATATACTACTTATTCTTCTACTACTACTACTACTATTATTACTTATACTATTCTAACTACTTTCTTTACTACTACTTAATACTATTACTAAGAAGTCTAACTCTTAACTCTCTTTATTACTACTATAATAACTTTAACTTAGTATATTAGGCTATATACTATATATAAAGAGCAATAATATTAGCGCTAACTAAAGGCGTAATACTTTAAACTTAGGCTTAGAGCTAATAATATATTACTTTACTTACTTATATATATTATATTAGCGCATACGTATAAAAGAACTCTAGTTATTCTACTATAAGTATTTAAAGTTAAAGAGCTATTTAAATTTAATCTACCTAAGGTTCTACACTATAATATACTAATATAACTTAGACTTATAGTAAAGTTCTTCTTTCTAAGCGTAAGTTAGAGTTAATTAGTTAATAGTCTCTAGCTCTTATAGATAGTAAGAGCGTAGACTAGTATAAAAGAAAACTAAGTATAAAAGTATATAACTTAACTATAGTACTACTTATAGCGCTAGTAAAAGATTAGAATAACTTTCTACGTTTATATTATTTCTATAGTATAATAGGTTAAATATAGGCTAAAGTACTTTTAGAAGCTTACTAATATATAGTTAGAAGAGTTCTTTAAAGAATTACTACTAGTAAACTAGAATACGTTGTAAAGAGTACTAATTACTCTATTTACTAGTTTAGCTTCTATCTAGAGATTCTCTATAAGTATATACTTAGCCTTTAGACTTAAGAGAAGTATTACTATAAGGTTATCTATATTCTTATTCTTTACTTTATAAGTATTAGCTTCTTAATAAGTAGTAATAGTGTTAATAATAGAAAGCTTCTAATTATAGAGTAACTTATAGTTTCTCTAGAAGAACTCTTTTCTAGTTAGAATAAGCTAAACTATATTATTAAATAAGGCCTGCGCTTTGTATATTATTATACTTTGTACTTATAATAATAATAACTTCTAAGTTTCTCTAGAGATATTACTATAACGTAACTTTTATAGAGTATCTTAAAATAGCTACTTACTAGGTCTAGACTACTTTATTATCTCTAGTAACTTAATTATCTTATTAAACTAAGTATATAGAAACTAACCTTAACTTATAGAAATACTTTATACTAGCTAAGTGCTAAATAGTAGTATTCTAAGAGAGAGTAGTAGCTAGAAGAAATTACTAGCTAGAATAATACTTAGTCTACTAAAGAGCTTACTAGCGTAGTCTAGAAAGATCTCTTAATAGTAGTTATAGACCTAAGCTAATATAGATATATCTATTATAGACTTCTTATTAATAATAATATAGTAAACTTTTTTAAATAGTTTCTATAAAGTAGTTTAAATAGTAGTAGATATAGACTAGTAATTATTTAAGAAGTTTTATAGTAGCTAGAATAACGTATATATAGTTTAGCTCTTAAAGTTATAAGTAGCTATACTAGAAGATATAGCATAAAGTACTAGGTATAGAGTAGTAAAGCTAAAGTGCTCTACTACTATTTTCTTAAGCTAGTAGTAAGCTAGTAATACTATATATATCTTACTAGTACTAGCCTAGCTATTAAAATAATTAAGTATCTATTTTAGAGGCCTCTTTATATAACTCTTTAGATACGTAGTAAAGTAAAGAACTATATAATTATACTATAATTATTAAAGCTTATTTAGTAACTTAGATTTACTAACTATATTAGTGTAAAGGTTATTCTAAGATAACCTAAGAGTTAGTTCTTAGAGAGTAAGTAAGTAAGGTAGAATAGGTTAGTATACTAGTATAATTAGAAGATTAATGTAATAGTATAAGAGTGTAATAGTATATTTAGTAGAATAATATAATATTATAAGAAGTTAAGAAAGAAGTATAATTCTTAGATTAAATACTAGAGTCTTATATAAAGTTAAATATACTAAGCTATAAGAGTTTAGTGCCTAAGCTATATACTTAATAAGAGTTATACTTATAGATAAGCGTATAAGTAATTATAAATAAGTAATAATATATTTTACTAGTTATTAGCTTAACTGCTTATGCTTATTAATAAGCGCTTTATATAGGTTTAGCGTTATCTTACTTATAGATAAGTAGTTATATAACTATAGTATAGTTCTATACTATAATTCTATAACTATAATGTATAATTCTTTAAAGTAATTACGCTAACCTCTAGAGTGTCTTTTAAGTTAGATTATAATACTATTCTCTTTCTTTATAGATTTGTTCTTAAATTATATAACTAATTTATTATTCTATTAATAACTAAAGCTTACTCTGCGTTATAAGTAAGGTAGTTGTTATATTCTCTTTCTACTAACGTTACTTACGCCTTAGCTCTAAAATTGCTTAAGCTAACTATTCTACTAAAGCTTCTTATAACTATTATTTTTTTAAAGAAGTTATTTATCTTATTATACTAGATTTTTATCTAAAGTGCGCTAAGTATACTTAGTTAGGTTAGGCATATATAAATATATCTTAGAAGTTCTTAGACTATACTTAGAAGAAGTACTAAAAGAAAGTTAATAATAATAAAAAGTTATTAGTAGTAGTAATTTTGTAGTTACTATAAAATAAGAAAATTCTAAAATAGGTAGAGAAATAAGCGCGTAGAAAGGCGCTTTACTTAGCTTCTAATATAGAGGTAGCTAGCAAAACTAAAGTAGCGTAAGATATTAACTATTCTACTTCTTCTATTAGTATAGAGTTCTTACTAGCTATATAGGCTATAATAAGATTAATTAATACCTCTATTACTAGGCATAGTACTTCTAAAGGTGTAATTAGTAGTTTATAAGGTTTATATCTAGCTTCTATATATTATTACTGTTGTTATATTCTAACTATTTAACTAGGTACTCTATTCTATTATTACTATTTTAATATTTAAGAATTTATTTAACCTTAAAGATATTATTCTCTTCTACTTTAAAGTAAAAAGTTTTCTAGAGTAGTATTTTAGAGTCTACTAGTTCTAATATACTAATATAGAATTATAAGTAGATTTTTATATTAAGTAGAAGGTTAAGTATAAATATAACTAGTTCTTTCTAGTCGCGAATTAAAAACAGTCTAACCTTAATATTATTAAGCTCTTTATTAGGTTACTTAGTGCGAAGATTTTTTATAAGTAAATAAACTTTATTCTTTTTCTTTAGCTAAGGTACTATTTTTTATTTCTTATTAATATATAAAATGTTCTAGTGTTATGCCTTCTTAAGTGTTACTTTAAGTAACTTATATACTATCTTTAGCTTATTAGTAGTAGTAATAGCTACTTCTATCTTCTAACTAGAAAAAGTATATATAAAGAGATTTAGGTATCTTCTATAGTTCGCGTAGAATAGAGTCTATTCTATAGACTTAGAAAGCTTATTATTATACGCTATCTATGCTATAAGTAGTAATAATACTTAGTTATTCTATTATTTATTAATATAGATGCGTAGATAGGCTTTTATTATATAATTTATTTACTTAGTCTATCTATCTGTCTATAGATAATAAGCTGTTAATAGCTTTCTCTTAGTTTTAATAGTAGCTAATAACGTAGTCTAGAAGTTTAAAGTAAAGAGCTTATCTCTATTACTAATAATTAACTTTAGAATGCTATAGTATTAGATAATATAATTATTAATAATATATATAAGCTATACTACTATAAAGTTCTTATAAAAGGTAATATACTTAGCTTACTTTATAAAATAATCTACTACTATAAGAATAGTGTTGTAGAACACTTATATTATAGAGTCTCTTAAGACTAGTAGGCCTATAACAAAGTTTATAGAGATATCTAACTAAGGCTAGTTAAGTATCTCTATTACCTACATTTCTTTATAGAGTGCGTAGGCACTATACTTATTCTTCTAATAGTCTGCGCACTTAGTAATAAAGGCTATAATTCTATTCTTTATATATAGAAACTTGTAATTACGTTAGATAAGTTCTATAGTTTTAGTAATACTAGAGTAACTATGTATAGAGTTATTATAGTATTACTTAATAATTACTTCTTATAATTCTTCTAGTACTTCGCTAGTAACTTATAGTATTAAGTTTAGTATCTTAGCTAGTTCTAATAACCTATTATTATTAACCTTAAGTATCGCAGTATCTATAATAGATTTAGTTCTAGTAATGTTATGTCTATAGCTAAGAGTATCTACTCTACTATTATTTTTTCTAGGTATATATATAATCTTAAACTTATATTAGCCTAACTTCTTTAACTATTAAACTTATTAGTAGTTAAGCTTCTTAGTAGTTATAAAGTTAACTAAATTTTTATAATCTATAAATATTATAAGTTTTAAGTAGCTTTTAGCGTATACTCTCTAATATTCTAAGTAAGTAATAATAGCTAAAAGCTTCTTATTATAAACGTTATATTATTTTTTAAGCTCTAAAAACTTACGTAAGTAATAGGTAATTAGGTACTATTTACCTTTATATAGTTAGCTAGCGTAGCCTTTAAGTATAAGGTCTAATATATTAGTCTTAAAATATAATAGTTATTTTAATTAGAATATATAAAAGTATAGTAGTATAATACTTATATTTTTAAGCGTCTAGAACGCGTCTTCTACTTTCTTACTTTAGATAAAAAGTATATTCTTTTATATTAGCTTAGTTAAGAGAATAGTAATCTTAAAGTAGTTCTTAATAAACTATTAGTTAAAGTTTAGAAATCTTAAGAAGAATTATATCTTCTTAACTAATATTAGTTAAAGCTATTT
>NW_026055733.1:0-12770 GCF_023758065.1 Alternaria ventricosa | reverse complement strand
AGCCTGATTTAATAATTACTAAAAATTTATTCTTTACTAATTATCTAGAGACTTACTAATTATTTTATTAATATATTACTATATTATATAAAAGTATAATTTTCTAAAAAGCTATAAAATAGATTATAGTTACTACCCCTACTATTAAAGTAAAGCTACCTACTCTTCAGTATACTACTAAAAAAGCTATAGCGCTTAGGCGCTTTTTTAAAAAGCTAGCGCTTAATCTTAAAAAAATTTAAATAGTCTAGGATAATAATTAGTAAGCTATTAGGCTAGTTATTAAAAAAAATATATATATTAATACTTAGCTTAAGTATATTAATATCTAAAATATATAGCTATAGTAGAAATTTACTTAGAGATTATTTAAAGTTAAGTATTTAGAGACTATAATTATACTTATAAATAAATCTACTAAATTACTAACCTAGTATTAGTTTAAAAAGTTTAAATAGCTACTTAACTTATAAAATTTCTAAGATTTGATTCTTAAGAAGTAAATAGAGTAAAGAGATTTTTATTTAAACTACTACTATAAAAATTAATTATACTTAAGCTAAATCTTAGTTACTTTAAATAGTGTCTAGTTATAAAGAAGTAATTAATAATAGTTAACGTAAGTATAAAATAGCTGAATTACTAAACTTTTTCTTTAGATAAACCTATATAGCTACTAACTTACTAACTACTATAGTTATAATTTTTTTAATAATAACTTTTATAATTATACTTATTAAAGGCTAGCTTACTATTTTAGCTATTTTTAAAATTCTTAACTTAAGCTTATAGATAAGTAGTTTTAGTAGCTTAAGCCTATATATAAATCTTAAGCTCTATCTAATAATACTTAGTATATATTATTACTTTCTTATACTTAGCCTTAGCTAGCTAAGACTAAGTATAGTAGTAGAACTTATTACTTATAATACTAGATATAAAGCTATCTAACTAGTAACTATATAGCTAAGAATTATAATACTAAGAATAATTATTATACTACTAAGACTAATAATAACTATACTAATTATACTACTAATTCTATAGTAGCTAATTTCTAGAATAAAAAACTTATAACTAAAAAGTTAGTAGTAGTAGCTACTAAAATAAGCTCTAATAATAATATTCTAAGTATTATAGTATTAAGTTAAAGGCTATAAGTAGATAACTCTAAGTAAAAATTATATATAAAGCTATCTAGCTACTACCTATATTAATTTCTCTTATTCTCTTACTTAGTATTATAAACTTACTATAAGCGCTATATTAATTAGAGTTATAGAAAATTATAGACAAAGTACTTTTTAAGCTTTTTTTACTTAGTAATTTAGAAGTTCTACTTAATAATTTAGCTAGAGCTTTAAAACTACTCTTAGCTTTTTTCTTCTACGTCTTATAAGTATAAAGATTTAAGTAGAGCTACTTATAATACTTAAAAGTATTTTTAGTACTTTAGCGCTATTATCAAGTTAGTAAAGAATTAAAAAAGCTAAAAAAAAGAGAATTCTAAACTTACTTTAGAACTATAGTAATTTACTATACTAATATAGTAATTATATAGATTTTAGTTAGCTAAATAGTAATTATAAAAGTTATAAAATAAATAATATAAAACTTAGTAAAGTTACTCTAAGTAATTAGCTTTTAAAATATTATTAAGAAGTTACTAATAAATATAACACTTATACTAAAGATATGAAAAAGTATTATAGTTAGGTATTACTCTAACTTACTTATATAGATAACTAGTATATACTAGATACTAATAATTCTAAAAAGTCTTAGACTTAGAAGTTTTACTTTTAAACTTTTTATAAAAGTAACTATAACTATAACTTTTACTTAAAAACGCTTACTTTTTTTAATTTTAAATACTTTAGTTTTTAATATAGTTAAATTACTAAAAGCTTAAACTCTAAGCCTAAAAAGTATTATTATATATAAAGAAACTATTCTTAAGAATAAGCTTAATAGTTTTTTAAAAATTTTTTTTATTAAAGTTATTAACTTAAGAGTACTTATAACCTAAGTAAATACTTTTTATATATAACTT
Organism: Alternaria ventricosa; assembly: GCF_023758065.1. Lineage (NCBI taxonomy): Eukaryota > Fungi > Ascomycota > Dothideomycetes > Pleosporales > Pleosporaceae > Alternaria > Alternaria ventricosa. The sequence continues at coordinate 10,717 of NW_026055733.1, read as the reverse complement.
TAAGCGCTTATAATACTTATAGAAGTTTTTATTAGAGTTAATAGTTATTTTAAAGCTTTAATCTATTCAGTAATTAGAATTTATAAAGCTCTAAGATAGTTAAGTATTAGTAGTCTAATTACTTTATATAAAGCTACTAAAGAATAAGCTATTAGCTACTATTATTCTAGAAGAAAAAAGTAGAAGTTAATTAGTAGCTACTTTAAGTTAAGTGTAGTAAGAAGATTAAGCGCTTAACTATAAAGTATTATTAAGTAGAGCGCTATTACACTAAGTACTATTACGCTAAGTACTAGCTTATATATTATAATTACTACTACTAAAAGTATTATAATTAAAGTATAAAACGCTATTATAATAGAAGCTAAAGCGCTAATACTTATAGCTAGAGTTAGAGTTAAAAGTTAAGTTAGTAGACTAAATTATAATAGTTAGCTATTAATTTAAGTATAAAAGTAAAAGCTTACTATAATAATAAAGAAAATAGAGAAGTAAGTAGAGTAGTAAGTTAAGTAGAGTAGAGAATTAAGCGTAAAGCTTAAAAGTGCTAAAGCTTAAAAGCTAAAAATCTTAAGTAAATAAGTTAATTAGATAGGTAGCTTATTAGCTTATTAGCTTAGATATTTTAATAATATAGAAGTAGATAATTATAGTAGAGAAAAGAAAGATTAGAGAACTTATTATTATAAAGTCTCTAATTCTAGCCTAAGCGCGCACTTATATAAGTAGCTAGCGTAGCTTCTTAAGCTATTAATTACGCTATAAACTTTACCTAGAAAAGACTAGAAGCCTAGATCTTACTATTAGAATTATCTCTTACTAGTTAAATACCTAGATTTCTCTAGCTATTAGCTATATTTTAAGCTATTATAAAATAATTTTTAAACTAATAGAGTTAATTTAAATTATTAGGCTTTATTTAAATAAGTAAGAGCTTACTACTATTAGTATTAAGTATAATTAAATACTTAATTAGAGTATAACCTACTACTACGCTCTAGATTCTTAAGCTTAGATACTACTAAAGTGTACTAATTGTAGTAGATTTAATAGAATTAGTTTTAGTAAAGTAAATTAATACTCTTACTACTTTAAAAAGTATATTAAAGTTAAAAAGTAGTTATAATTATTTAATTATAGATACGTAATTGCTTAGCTCTTAGGTATATAGCTAGAGATTTTATTCTAACTTTCTTTTGTAGTAGAATAATTATAATATACTTAATTATTGCTAATTATTAATTGTCTTTAGCTCTAACACTATAAAATATCTTTTATATTTTATTTCTATACTATTCTTTTTATAGCTCTTACTATAATAGAGTCTATAAGTTGTATACTAAATATACTTAAAGAACTAGATATTAATACTTTAAAGCTAAAAGCTATTAAAACTATTAAGATTCTATATAGATAGATATAGCTATACTTAAAGTTTAGGTAGCTACTTTTAAAGCTACTAAATATAAATATAAAGTCTAAAACGTTATTAGTAAAGCTATAGTAGTAATAATAAAGGTAAAAAGCTATATACTTATAATAGAGAGACTAAAATATATTTAAAAGAACCTTATAAGTTAGTAATAAGGTTTAAGCTATAATAGTAGTGTACTACTTGATAAAGTTAAAAAATAAAATAATAAAGCTAATAGTTAAAATTAGCTAGCTTAGAATGATAAGTAAGAATAAAGTATTATTTATAAAGTTTTTATTTAGTAATAAAAGTATTATATAAATAGCTTTAGTATAGCGTTACTTTAACTAATACTAAGAGTAATACGCTATAGTAGCGTATAGTGTATAGAAGAGTTACTACTAGAATAGGTATAATTGTTAACTTTAATAAAATAAGAATAAGCAATTAATAGATTAACCTAGTACTAAAGTACTAGCTAAAGCGCAACTAGTAACTCTTTATAGTAATCTTAATATAGGTATATTTTTCTAGAATTTTATACTTACTATATATAGCTACTATAATTATAAAAACTTTGTTAATACTATTAACTATAGATATAACTTGTAATACTATTCTTATAGAAAGTAATTTTAGATAATATTATTTTTAGTAGACTTTAAGATAGACTTAAGAGTAAAATTAATAGTAGTAATAAGTAAGCTAAGCTATAGGAAGATAACAAATCTTAAATTGCAATGTAGAAGCTTTCTAGAAAAAAGCTCTTAGTACTTAATAAGAGATCTTAGTAATAGAAAAATAAAAGTTAAAGTAAAAATTAAAGTATAGTATATTGTACTCTTTTTCTTAGCTATAGAAGTAGATAAGTAAATATCTAAGTAACTTAGTATAGATAAACTTTTAGTTTAACACAAGATTAAATTATAGTACTACTATAAAATAAAAACAAAATATATTTAAGTATACTATAGTATAGAGAAAGGTAGCCTAAAAAGAGTTTTATAGTGTTTCTATATAAATAATACTTTTCTTCTGATTTTTTCTCTAAAAACGTTCTATCTATAATAAAAAAGCTTTTAATTTTTTTAGAAATCTAAACTCTTTAGCTTAATACCTAGCTAAATACTTAGGTATAACTTATAAACTAACTACTAATAATAATACTACTTTAAATATATTAAACGCTTTTCTTTTTATACTTACTACTTATCTACGTACTTGTATATTTTAAGTTCTTAGTATTAGTAATAGTTACTTAGTACTACTAATGCGCTTTATCTTTCTTAGAGTAAGTAATACTAATACTAATATAACTTTTAGCTCTTTATACTATTAAATATAAGTATTTAAAAATAACTTTAAAAAATATAGTAGTAACTTATATAGATAAAGTTTGTTTCTTAAGAATTCTTTAGAAATTTTAAATACCTAGGCTTATTTAGAAATTAAACAAAAGCTAGGAATATAAGTATAGTAGTAATATAGCTAGTATACTAAGGAAAAGTAGTTATTAGTTCTCTAGAATTACGTAAGTATTATTAAAAATTCAAACTATAGTAGTAAGAGCTTAAAACTTATTAGTATAGGTAAAGAATAAATAAGAAAGTTATAGTATATTTAAATAGTAAGTAGTAGATATAGAATAAAGCTACTAATATAGATAAGCTTATAGATAATTATAAAAGTTAGGAACTTTTTGTAATTATCTAATTATAGATACGTAATTCTTTAGATCTTTATAAATATAGCTAAAGATATTATTCTAACTTTCTTCTAGAGTAAAATTATCTATTATATTTTTAAATCTCTTTAATTATCTATTATCTCGCTAACTAGAATAGGTTTAAGTATTGTAGCTTAATTATTAAAATAATCACTACTATATATTAGAGGTTACTAGAAAATAGAAAGATAAACCCTTTTCTTACTTTACTCTCTTTATCATCTTATAACTAGAACTTTTATATAACTATATACTTAATATCTACTTTTGTATTATCTTTTAAATTTCTACCTTAATATTACGCTCTAAGTCTATACATATAAGTTACTATAAGATAGCTATTATAGCTATAAGTAAAGATTATAAAAGATAATTAGAATAGTATAAAGTTCTTAACCTAGGCTCTCTAGTTAAAGTTAGGATAACTTACTTATATACGCCTACTTAATAGTATTTTTAACTCTACTAAAGCTATATAGCGTTTTAAGCGCTTCCTATTTTAAGTAGTAACTTAACTAGTACTAATATAATATATATTTATACTTACTTATTATATACTTAGTTTACGCACTACTTTACGTACTATATAATATAACTACTCTTTCTTACTATACATATTATAATATTTTTTATATCTACTTATATACTAATTATAGCTCTAGATTTAGAAAGCTTCTACATTAACTTTTAAGAGAATTCTAATATTTCTATAGCTTATTATACTTATTACTACTTTTAAGTCTACTTTAAAGTTTACTAAAACCGCTTTTATTATGATTACTTTCTATAAGTATATTATTACTATCTGTATTTATAGTAAATATTAGAGAGAGAGTTCTATTAATATCTATAGTTATATATAGTAAGTATAAAATGTTTAAGAAATATACTTCTATTAAGATTACTATATAGAGTTACTAACTACGTTTTATAACGCTACTTTATATTAACACTTTACTATAAAAGCTTTAGGTTTAGCTACTTTAATAAAAATACTATAACTTTTAATAGTATTATACTATTACGTTTTATATAGATATTTACTTTATTATATAGATACTTATACTTATAAAAACTTAATAAAAATCTTATACTACGCGCTTTATAAGCGCTTAAGAGATATATAAGTATAGCTTTAACTAATTTTATACTTTTATTACTACTACTAAACTCTAATAGACTAATTCTATCTTCTTTTTAATTATTCTAGACTATTTAATTTCTTATACTTTTTAAAAAGCTATTACTCTCTTAAGTCTTTTAGCTCTCTAAGCTACCTTTTAATAAGTATAGAAGTAATTTCTATATATAAACTTTGAGCTATAAACAATAGTATAGACGTATATATATACTTTAGATACTAAGAGTTTTATAGTACTTACTAGATAACTTAATATAATCTTTATCTAATACTTTATATTACTATCTTTTATAGTATATATTAATATTATTTTACCTTTTAATAGTTTTAGTATTTAGATTTATAAGATCTAATACCTATGTAAATAAGCATCTTTCTATATACTTAATTAGTAACTATATATATATATATATACGTATACGCTTATAATAATTACTAGCTTTCGATTATAGTTCTATTAGAATTTTCTATATATTTTAGCTTACTTATATATTTTAACTTTAAATAAAATATAATTAAGAATATACTAAATAAAGTTATTTAAAAATGCGCTATTTACTACTATATTCTTATAATAGTAAGTCTTTCTTAACTTATTTTTTAAGCTTTTAAGCTACTATATTTTAATATATAACTTAAATTAATCTAAATATCTACTACGTTATAGCTACTTAACTTATACTTTCTATTCTTACACTTTTTATTTTCTATTCAGCTACCATAATTACACTTACCTTTTATTTATAGATATAAAGATTTAGTATTTACTCTTTAAACTATACTATAATAGAAAAAGTTACTTAAAAAAGCTTAGTTCTAATCTTCTAGATGTAAAATAGATAAACTTTTATAGTCTAAGTTCTTTTATACTTTTAATTTAGATTTTTTAAAGCTAGTGCCTTACTATAATAAACTAACTTAAAAGTAGACTTTAAATTTTAAGAAAGTAAATTATAAGTATAGAGTTTTTTTATAAAACTATAACTAGAGAACTAAAACTATTAAACTAACACTAGCGCTATGATTATAGCTTATTAATATTAACACTTTAGAGAGTAGTTAAAAAAAGAATTAAATTTATAATATTAAAAAACAAGATTATAAATTTTATTATACCTAAGTACTTTTTACTTAACACTCTAAGTAAGGTAAAGAAAATAGCCTAATATTCTATAAAAGATATTAAACCTATACTTATATCTACTAATTAGAACTTATAGTATGTAGGTTATATAAAGTATTCTACTTATCTTAAAACAGCCTAAATTATATTTACTAGAGAGTAGTTTACTAACTACTTAATAGTTAATTAAATATTCTAAACTTTTAAGTTTTAAAAAGTTAAAGTCTTTTATATAATTACTTATTCTTTAATACTTATTAAGAAGTTTAATTATAAGTAGACTTAGTAATAGTAATATTAATAGTTATATACTCTATACTATATTTTACCTACGCGAATATCTTTTTGTATTTTGTAGTAGTATAGTACCATAGTTTAATATTACTCTAGACCTAGAGTTTACCTACGCCTAGACTTCTACCTATTTACTTCTATAGCTAAGAGAAAGGCTATACTATAGTACGCTCTAACTTCTACTTTTTCTACTAAAGTCTCTACTAAGAGCTTCTTATTAGTTCTTAGATTATAGATATTTTAAAATTTCTATAGCTTTATAGCTTACTTATTACTACTTTTAAGCTTACTTTTAAGCTTACTTCTAAGTTTACTAAAGAAGTCTTTAAAGTATTACTATTACTCTATATAAGTATATTATTACTATCTCTATCTATAGTAGATATTAGAAAGAAAGTTTTATAAAATTTAAAGTATTTAGAATATATACCTATCTTAAAATTATTATATAGAATTACTAAACACGTTTTATTACTCTACTCTATATTAATACTTTACTATAATTAATAGTTATATACTATAGCTTTTAAAAAAGAAATATTAAGCTTTACTAAATTTAGTAGTATCTTTAGTATTATTCTTAAAAAGTTTTTTAATTACTCTAAAGAAAGCAAAGCTAATAGAACTTTTAATACTATTATAAGTTAAGTATTTTACTTATATTAAAGTAGGTAAAATATAGTCAAGCTTACTACTTATGTTTCTCTTCTATATGCTAACTATAAAGTATACATAAAAACTATGTATATACTTCTAAATATAAATTATACTTTGTAAATCAAAGCTACTAACTATAATTCTTATAAAGCTTTTTATTTAGAATAAGTAAAGAATTTAAAAGCACTATTATAAAGAGAAGTAAAGTTACTTATATAAAAGAGTTAGGTAATTTAGCTTAAGAAAAAGTACTTTAGCTACTTAGTATTTTAGTAATATAATTTATATAATTATTTATCTTTACAAGCTAACTAATAAGTTTAATACTTTTCTTTTCTCTTCTAGACTTTAAGTTTTAAATACTTTTAGCTACTATAGTTCTTTATAGTAAAGGTAGAGTGTATTAAATTAACAACAAAGCTTTAATTAAGCTTAGGTTTTTTAATAAAGCTAGAAAAAGTATACTAAGAACTATTAGCTAGACTTTTTTAATAATTAGTATTAGTAATTATATACTTTATCTCTTTTTAGTACTTCTAAGAGATCTAAAAAAGCTTATTTTTCTACTTACTAGTATTAGGATTGTATTTAGTTTCTATAATAGAATTATCTTAAAAAAGGTTTCTAGAAATAGTAGTATACACTCTAAAGGCTAGAATTATATTACTAAAGTAAGTACACTAAAGGTAACTATAACTTTAATAACTTTAATACATAGATTTATATTTTTAGTTATTAAATATTATACTTTTATTTATTTGTTTATAATATAATTATTATTTATACTATAGTCTACTTATATAGGTTTTTATAGGGTACTAGTATTAGAAAGCTTTAGTATTAGAGGTTAAGCTATTTATTTAAGTTAGCTCTTAAAGCTATATTAAAGCTATCTAGAGTATAGAAATTACTAGTATATAATGTATTAATTCTAATAATTATACTACTACTAAAATCTAGAAAGTAATATTAGAGTTAGAGATAATTAGTAATCAGAGATAATTAAGTATATTATAATTGTTCTACTATAATAAAAAGTCTAAAGATAATCTCTAGCTATATACTTAAAAGCTGAGTAATTATATATTTATAATTAGATAATTATAACTACTTTTTAACTTTAATACACTCTCTTAAGTAGTAAGAGTATTAATTTACTCTACTAAAACTAATCCTATTAACTTAACTATAATTACTATATTTTAGTAGAGTCTTAGCTTAAGAATTTAGAGTATAGTAGTAAGTTATAGGCAAACTAAGTATTTAATTATACTTAACACTAATAGTAGTAAGCTCTTACTTATTTAAATAAAGCTTAATAGCTTAGAAATTAATTTAATTAGTTTAGAAATTACTTTATAATAGCTTAAAATATAGCTAATAGCTATAGAAATCTAAGTATTTAACTAGTAAAAGATAATTTTAATAGTAAGATCTAAGCTTTTAGTTTTTTTTAAGTAGAGTTTATAGTATAATTAATAGCTTAATAAGCTACGCTAGCTACCTATATAGGTGCGCGCTTAGGCTAAAATTAGAAACTTTTTCATAATAATAAGTTCTTTAATTCTTCTCTTCTCTACTATAATTTTTTTTTAAAATATATTATTAAGACACCTAAGTTAATAACCTAATAAGTTAATAAGCTACTTGTCTAATTAACTTATCTACTTAAAATTTTTAGCTCTTAAGTTTTAGCGCTCTTAAGCTCTACACTTATATTTTCTACTCTAATTAATATACTACTCTACTTACTTCTCTATTTTTTTTATTACTATAGTAAGTTCTTACTTTTATACTTAAATTAAGAGCTAACTATTATAATTTAGTTTAATAATCTAGCTTTTAACTTAAATAATAGCTATAAGTACTAGCACTTTAGCTTTTACTATAATAGTGTTTTACGCTCTAACTATAATACCTTTAGTAGTAGTAGTTATAATATATAAGCTAGCACTTAGCGTAATAGCGCTTAGTATAATAATACTCTATAGTTAAGCGCTTAACTTTCTTTACGTAAATAACTCTAGATAGCTACTAATTATCTTATATCTCTTTCTTTTAGAATAATAGTAGCTAATAATCTATTTACTAGTAGCTTTCTAGTAAGTAATTAAGCTACTAATACTTAACTAACTTAAAGATTTAGAAATTTTAATAGTTAACTAGATTAGAGCTTTATAATAACTAATAACTCTAATAATAACTTTTATTAAAATTAAGCTAAGTATTATAAGCGCTTAGAGTTATATATTAATAGTATTTACTTAAGTTATAATTACTCTTAGTTTAATAACTTTAATAGTAAGAATATTTATAAAACTATTAAGTATATTTTATAAGGTAGTATCTTTATTAATAATAATACTTTCTAGGCTTTAAATGTAAGTCTTTAGTAATCTAACTACGTTAGAAACTAAAGCGTCTAGAATTAAGAAAGTTAAGTATCTCTAAGTAAAAGTTATAGTTATAGTTACTTTAGTAAGTAGTCTAAGAGTAAAGCTTCTAAGTTTAAAGCTTTCTAGAACTAGTATCTAGTATATACTAGTTATCTACTTAAGTAAGTTAGAGTAATACCTAACTATAACGCTTTTTAACATTTTTAGTATAAGTATTATATTTATTAGTAACTTTTTAATAATATTTTAAAAGCTGATTACTTTAAGTAACTTTATGAAATTTAGTAGTATTTATTTTATAACTTTTATAAGTAATATATATATAATAAGAATCTATATAAGTACTATATAAGTATAGTAGATTACTATAGTTATAAAGTAAGCTTACAAGTTTTTCTTATAGCTCTTTTAAATTCTTTACTAATTTAATAATAGAGCTAAAGTATAGAAGAAGCTTATTAATATTATAAAAAGCTTTATTAAGATCTCTACGCTTATAAGAAGTAGAAAAAAGAAGCTAATAGTAGTTCTAGAACTTTGTCTAAACTATTAGAAAGAACTTTTACGTTTTTAAAAGATAAAGAGCTTAAAAACTACTTTATTTATAACTTTTTATAAATTTAATTTATATAGCACTTATAGTAAGTTTATAATACTAAGTAAAGAATAAAAAAGATTAATATAGGTAGTAGCTAGATAGCTCTACTAAAAATTTCTACTTAGAGTATTATTCTACTTAGAGTATTCTACTTAAAGCCTTTAATCTATTATTATAATACTTAAAGTATTATTATTAGAGCTTATTCTAGTAGTAGCTACTACTTACTTTCTAGCTATAGGCAATTTATTTTAGAAATTAGTAGCGATAGAATTAGTAGCGTAATTAGTATAGTTATTATTATTTTAGTAATATAATTATTAGTTCTAGTAGTAGAATAATTAGTCTTAGTAATATAACAATTATTCTTAGTATTATAATTCTTAGCTTTATAATTACTAGTTAAATAGCTTAATATTAAGTATTGTAAGTAGTAAGCTCTACTACTATACTTAGTATTAGCTAGCTAAGGCTAAGTATAAAAAAAAAATGCGTACGAAGTATAAGTAGTTAGCGCTGAAGATTTATATATAAGCTTATACTACTAAGACTACTTCTTTCTAAGCTTAAGTTAAAAACTTTAAGAATAGCTGAAATAGTAAGCTAGCTTTTAATAAGTAGCATAATATAAGTTATAATTAGAGAGATTATAACTATAGTAGTTAGTAAGTTTATAGATATATAGGTTTATTTAAGAAAAAAGCTTAGTAATTTAGCTATTTTATACTTATTTTAATAATTAGTAATTACTTTTCTATAACTAGGCGCTATTTAAAGTAACTAAGATCTAGCTTAGATAAAATTAAAACTTATAGTAGTAGTTTAAATAAAGTTCTTTTAACTTTACCTACTTCTTAATAATTTAATATTATAAATTTTATAAATTAAGTAGCTATTTAAACCTTATAAACTATAACTAAGTAAGTAACTTAGTTAATCTATCTACTAGTATAATTATAGTCTCTATATACTTAACCTTTAATAATTCTTTAGTATATTTTTACTATAGCTATATATTCTAAATATTAATATACTTAAGTTAGGTATTAATATACTTATTCTTTTTAATAACTAGCTTAATAGATTACTAATTATTATACTAGACTATTTATAGTACTCTAAGGTTAAGCACTAGCATTTTAAAAAAGCGCTTAAGCGCTATAGCTTTCTTAGTAGTATACTTAAGAGTAGGTAGCTTTACTTTTATAGTAAAAGTATTAAATATATACTACTTTATAGCTTTTTAGAAGATTATACTTTTATATAATATAGTAATATATTTATAAGATAATTAGTAAGTCTCTAAGTTATTAGTAAAAAATACGTTTTTAGTAAAAAATACGTTTTTAGTAATTATTAAATTAAGTC
>NW_026055732.1:0-14101 GCF_023758065.1 Alternaria ventricosa | reverse complement strand
CTATGCGTTGTACTGCATAGACTAATAATTAGTTTATTACTAGATCTTTTAGTAATTGCAGAAAGAGAGATAAGAAAGATAAGAGTTATTATATTACGTAATAACTCTAATAATAGCTAGGCTAAGATAAATAGAAGTGTTTTAGAATCTTCTAGTGTAGCAGATTAAAACTAGCTACTAAAATCTTAATTACGTAAGTAATTAGATTTACTAGGGATTTTTCTAATTTGTTAAGAAATAATAATAAGTGCAATCTTAACAAAGCTTAATAATAAAAAGATAATAATAACTAAGTTATTATAATCTTTACAATTTTTAATATAGTATTTAAGAGCTTATAGGTTTTAATTAAATTATAAAAAAGTAATTAAAAACATTATTACTATAGACTAATAAGATTATTTAGTTACTAATAAGAGGTATTGAATAATAATAGATAGAGAATAAAGACTATTTGTATCTATTAATAATAATAGACAATTTATTCTTATTAACTATTTAGCTAATGTCTATACCTCTTTCTCTTAGATTTCTATAACAAAATCATAAAACTTGTTTTATAGATATACTAAATATCTCTTAAAATAATATTAGTTACTTATTACTTAATATTGTTCTAGAATGTAGAATATAATAAATAGTAAGAAAGACGAATTTCTAATAGTAACTAAAGTTAAACTTTATTACTATAGATTCTTAACGATAGATAAAGATATAGAGTTATTATAGTAGTAAAAACTAGATTCTAGACTTTTTTTCTCTATAGGCCTAAATAAATAAAGTCTATAGCGTATATTAATAAATTAAAGCAATTAACTAATAACGTAATTATAGAATAACGCGTTACTTTTTGCTTCTAAGAGTCTTAAGCTTTTACTTATTAGAGTATACTACTATTTAATTAGAGATTGTATATTTTTAGTTATAATAAGTACTTTAATGTATACTTATAACTTAAAAGAAAGTAATAAAAAAAATCTATTTTTCTAATATATAGAAGAAGGTGTAATCTAATCTTAGGCCTTTAGAACTCTACGTTTCTAATACTAGAGCGTTTCTATTTTAAATACTTACTAGAGTTTTACTAGAGCTAAACGCTAACTTAACTCTACTATTTTAGTATTAGAGCTTTGCTAATGTTTAACTAACTAAAGCTTAATACTAACTTAGTAACTAAAGCTACTTAATATGCTACTGTATATTAGAACTTAAGAAACTTTACACTTTTTTAACTATATAAAAAAATACCTATATAAAACCTAGGTAAAACTTTATATATCTTATATATATTATATTTACCTAGTAGTTATATAGTTTATTATGTATATATTAATTAACTTAGCTAGTAAAATATAAAGCTTTTAATAACTATAAAGAAAAAGTCTATAGAAATAAGTAACTTTATAAGCTTGTACTATAATATAGCTATAAATACTTCAATATCTATAGAGAGTATAGTTATAGAGCTTATTTCTATAAAATAGTGTATATTTATATAGTTTTTCTAGTATATAATAAACCTTTAATACTATAATATATAAAGAGAGCTACTATTATAAGTACGCGTATTAAATATAGAAAAACTTAGAAGTATATAACTTATATTAGTATTTTAGTAAGTACTATTCTCTAGTTTATAATTTAAGTTAAGGAAATTTACTATTTATTAAACTTTTAAAATTTATTTTAGCTAAGTTAAGATTACTTAAAGTTAGATTAATATTCTATAGTATATATTATTCATAGTATGTAGTATACTAAGCTTTTATAATACTTAGAATAAAATATAGCTAAAAAAAAGCTTTTTAGAATAAAAGCTAAAGAAGTTATATATAATAAAGTAGTGCCTTAGTAATAGCTTTAATCTAGAGCTTTAGTAGTAGTAGTAGCTTATTATATTTACTATAGCTTACTAGAGTACACTACTTACAAACTTTTTAAGCTTTTAAACTTAAGTAAAGGCTATTATTTTATAAGTATAAGCTCTTCTTTTTATAAGTATATAAATTTTTTATTACCTTTCCCTTTTAGAATACTTTTTTAAGAGTAATTAGCTAACTTATATAAGCGCGCGCGCGTACTTATAATAAGTAACTTTTATAATATCTAAGAAAAAAGAGAAGAACATAAGCTAGTAGTAGTGTTATAATTATTATCTATATTTATATAGTTATTCTTATATTAATAACGAAATTTAACTATTAACTTAAAAACTAAGTGCTAAGTACAAAGTGCTAAGTGCTAAGTAATAAGTAAAGACTACTACTTCGATACACTAAAACCTATAGTAATAAAGCTATGTTAGAAAACTTATTTTTATTTTTATTTTTATAATAAAGTATATTAATAGAATAGATATTTAGAATAGCTTAATAATAAGAAGTATATATATATAAGAATAAGTATATAGGACTTTAGTTCTTAGATTATGTATTCTTTGTAGAATAATGTATATAAATATTTCTACTACATTTTAAAGAGTATCTTTATATCTATATACTAAGAAAAATTATAAATAAAAGGTTATATTTATAGTAGTATTACTAATATTCTAAAAGACTAAGCTTACTAGTAGTACTAAGTAACTATTACTTAGTATAGCACTAAAAGGTTTAAAGTACTTTATTAAGTAGTACGTTTAGAGAGAAAAGTATTTAATAGCTTTTATATACTATTAATATAAGTATTAAGCTTAAAAGTTATACCTAAGTATATAGTTAAGTATTAAGCCTAAGAATTTAGATTTCTTAAAGATATAAGAAGTTCTCTAAAATGTATAGTAATTAAATTAAAAATAAAATAAAAACAGTATTCTTTATATATAAAGTTAGTATAACTCTTGTAAGACTACTATTCTTTATATAACAGATACTTATATAAGTACTTATATATTTTATAGAAGTACTTTAAGTTAATCTTACTTATACTACTTAGACCTTTACTTATCTACTTTTATAGCTGAATAAAAAGCTAAATTATACTACGCTCTAACTTCTACTTTAACTATTACTTTTTTTAATAGAATCTTTACTTAAGGTCTAAAGAGCTTTTTCCTAGAAGGTTCTAGATAAAAATTAAAAAGTATTTCTTTATATTTATAGCTTAGCTTACTTATTACTAGGTTTAAGTTTTTCTAAATATCTTCTACTACTATTATTTACTAGAGATATATTATTACTATTTATATCTATAGTAGATATTATAGAAAAAGTTTTATTAATTATTATAGCTATATATAGTAAGTACAAAGCAATTTTTAAATATACTTATAATAGTAAAGTGTTAATATAGAGTAGAGTAATAATACGTAGTTAGTAACTTTATATAGTAATGTTATTATAAGGTATTAGAGCTAGAGATAATTAATAATTAGATATAATTAAGTATATTATAATTATTTTACTATAAAAGAAAGTTAGAACAAAATCTCTAGCTATATAACTAAGAGCTAAGCAATTATATATCTATAATTAAATAATTGTAACTACTTTCTAACTTTAATATACTTTTTAGAGTAGTAAAAGTATTTATTTACTTTACTAAAACTAATTATATTAAATTTACTATAATTAGTATACTTTAGTAAAGTCTAGACTTAAGAATCTAGAGCGTAGTAGTAAGTTATAGCTTAACTAAGCGTTTAATTATAGTTAGTACTAATAGTAGTAAGCTCTTACTTATTTAAATAAGGCTTAATAGTTTAAGAATTAACTTTATTAGTTTAAAAATTACTTTATAATAGTCTAGAATATAGCTAATAGCTATAAAAATCTAAGTATCTAACTAGTAAAAGATAATTCTAATAGTAAGATCTAGGCTTCTAGTTTTTTTTAAATAAAGTTTATAGCGTAATTAATAGCTTAATAAGCTACGCTAGCTACTTACGTAGATATACGCTTAGGCTAGAATTAAAGACTTTATAATAATAAGTTCTCTAACTCTTTTCTTCTCTACTATAATTATTTATATTTATATTATTAAGATACCTAAGCTAATAAGCTAATAAGCTACTTATCTAATTAACTTTTCTACTTAAGATTCTTAGCTCTTAAGCTTTAGCGCTCTTAAGCTCTCTACGCTTAATTATTAACTCTACTTAAAATACTACTATACTTACTTTTTCATTTTCTTTATTACTATAGTAAGTTTTTACTTTTATACTTAAATTAATAGCTAACTATTATAATTTAGTCTAATAATTTAACTTTTAACTTTAACTCTAGCTATATGTATTAGCGCTTTAGCTCTTACTATAATAGTATTTTATACTTTAACTATAATACTTTTAGTAGTAGTAATAATAATATATAAGCTAGTACTTAGCGTAATAGTACTTAGTTTAATAGCGCTCTACTTAATAATACTTTATAGTTAAGTACTTAACCTTCTTACTATACTTAACTTAAAGTAGCTACTAAATAATTTCTACTTCTCTTTTTTAGAATAATAGTAGCTAAAAGTTTATTCTTTAGTAGCTTTATATTAAATAATAAAGCTACTAATACCTAACTATCTTAAAGCTTTATAAATTTTAATAGTTAACTAAGTTAAAGCTTTATAATAACTAGTAGCTTAAATAATAACTTTTATAAGTATTATAAGCGCTTAGAGTTATATATTAAAAGTATCTACTTAAGTTATAAGAAGTTTTAGGTTAATAACTTTAATAGTAAAAAGATCTAAAAGACTATTAAGTTTATTTCTAAAAGTAGTATTTTTATTAATAATAATACTTTTTAGGCTTAGAGTTTAGGCCTTTAGTAATCTAACTATATTAAAAACTAAATTATTTAAAATTAAGAGAAGTAAGTATTTCTAAGTAAAAGTTATAGTTATAGTTACTTTTATAAAAAGTCTAAAAGTAAGACTTTTAAGTCTAAAACTTTCTAGAATTATTAGTATTTAGTGTATACTAGTTATCTATATAAGTAAGTTAAAGTAATACTTAACTATAATACTTTTTAATATTTTTAGTATAAGTATTATATCTATTAGTAGCTTCTTAATAATATTCTAAAAGCTAACTACTTTAAGTAGCTCTACTAAGTTATATATTATTTATTTTATAACTTTTATAATTACTATCTAGCTAACTAAAATTTATATAATTACTATATAAGTATAGTAGATTACTATAGTTCTAAAGTAAGTTTCTAATTCTTTTCTTTTTAGCTCTTTTAATCTTTTACTAACTTAATAATAGTACTAGAGTACTAATAATACTCTTAAGTATTATAAGTAGCTTTATTAAAATCTTTATACTTTTAAAAAGTAGAAAAGAAAGCTAAAAGTAGTTTTAAGACTCTAGCTAAACTATTAAATAAAACTTCTAAGTTTTTAAGTAGAAAGAGCTTAAAGAGTACTTTACTTATAATTTTTTATAACTTTAATTAATATAGCGCTTATAGTAAGTTTATAACACTAAGTAAGAAAATAAGAGAAATTAATATAAGTAGTAGCTAGATAGCTCTACTTATAATTTCTACTTAGAGTTATCTATTTATAGCCTTTAATCTAATACTATAATACTTAAAATATTATTATTAAGACTTATTTTAGTAGCTACTACTACTAACTTTCTAGCTATAGGCTTCTTATTTTAGAAATTAGCTACTATAGAATTAGTAGTATAATTAGTATAGTTATTATTAGTTCTAGTAGTGTAATTATTAGTTCTAGTAGCGTAAGTATTATTCTTAGTATTATAATTTTTAGCTATATAGTTACTAGTTAGATAGCTTTATATCTAGTATTATAAGTAATAAGTTCTACTACTATACTTAGTATTAGCTAGCTAAAGCTAAGTATAAAAAAGTAATAATATATATATAGTATAATTAGTTAGCGCTTTAAATTTATATATAAGCTTAAGCTACTAAAACTATCTATTTATAAGCTTAAGTTAAGAACTTTAAAAATAGCTAGAATAAAAAGCTAGCCTTTAATAAGTATTATTATAAAAGTTATAATTAGAGAGATTATAACTATAGTAGTTAGTAAGTTAGTAGCTATATAAAGTTTATTTAAAGAAAAAGTTTAGTAATTTAGCTATTTTATACTTATATTAATTATTAGTAATTACTTCTCTATAACTAGGCGCTATTTAGAGTAACTAAGATCTAGCTTAGATATAATTAATCTTTATAGTAGTAGTCTAAACAAAGATCTTTCTACTATATCTACTTCTTAAAAATTAAATCTTCTAAATTTTATAAGTTATATAGCTATTAAAACTTCTTAAACTATTATTAAGTAAGTAATCTAGTTAATCTATCTATAAGTATAAATATAGTCTCTACATACTTAACTTTAAATAATTCTTTAGTATATTTCTACTATAGCTATATATTCTAGATATTAAGATACCTAAGCTAAGTATTAATATACTTATCTTTTCTAATAACTAGCTTAATAATTAACTAATTATTTTACTAAACTATCTAAAGTTTTCTAAAATTAAGCGCTAGCTTTTTAAGAAAGTATTTAAGTACTATAGCTTTTTTAGTAGCATACTTAAAAGTAAGTAGCTTTACTTTTATAGTAAAAGTAGTAACTATACTCTATTCTATAGCTTTCTAAAGAATTATACCTTTATATAATATAGTAATTTATTTATAACATAATTAGTAAGTCTTTAAGTTATTAGTAAAGAATATATCTTTAGTAATTATTAAATTAAGCCTATTATAGTTATTATACTAGATTATATTAAAGTAGGTATAGTAAAGATATATAATTACTTACTTTATAGCTTTCTTATACTTATTACTTAAGTTTATAAAAAAGTGTAAGAGCTTTAAAATAGTATATACTATATTTAGTTAAAGTACAATTACTATATAGAGTATAAAGCTAACTATTTTTTAGTATCTCTTAATTTTAGGCTTAGTTACTTCTCTTGTATTTTTTATTAGCCTTTCTAATAGTAGAGGCGTTAAACAGAAAAACTTGTTTCTAAGCTTAAACGTCTTAAGTATTTTATTTAAATACGTACTATAAATATATATAATTATTTTTAGATATTAGTTCTTAATTATATAAATACTAAGAAACTACTTTATATCTCTCTAATCTTAGATCTTATACTTACTAAAGATCTTAGCCTATATAGCTATTATATATCACTTTATATCTTTATAATAGAGTAATAGAATATTATTAATAAGGAAAAGAATACAAAATTTATATTTTTAATTAAATAAAAGGTAGAGCTTTTCTTAAGAAGCTATTATACCAATAGCTTTTAGTATTTCTAAAAACTTTTAATACTATATTAATAGAGAGTCTTATAATTTATAAAGCGCGTAGTTAAGCTATATATATAATTCTAGCTTTCTAAAGCTATTTAGTATTTTATAAATTACTAAGCTCTTTACTATAATTTTTATATTAAGAAACGCTTCTATATATTAAACTATTTAATCTTTAAATTACTTTAGGTAGTAATTACTATTATAGCGTAGAAGAACTTTATAGTAAGTATTACTATATAAGTTAAGTTAATTAAGTTCTTTTTCTAGAGATTACTATAAACTATAATTAAAGCTTTATATTTAAGAAGATAGCTATTCTAATTATACTTTTAAGTCTATACCTATTTTAATAGAAGTAGCTAATTTTAGACTTATAATCTATAGATTTCTATCTAAGTTATCTTTTTACTTAGCTAATTAATCTCTTTATTAGAGGTATCTTTAAAAAGTATATATATTAGAGACTAGATTAGTTATTTTTATAACTTAGATAGCTTTTAGAGATTATTATAGTATTAGTAAGTAGCTTTTAGCTTATACTTACTAAGCTTAGTAGCTATAATAAAAGAATTTATAGTTTTATAGCTAGCTTAATTATTCTAGTTTTTTTAAAAACTTAAAAGATAAGTTTTATAAAAGTTAATCTACGCTTACTTATTAACTAAGCTTATAATTACTATATTTACGCTACTTACGCTATTACTCTCTAGTTAATTACTAAGCTTAGTAGGCTATTTACTTTTACTTTTAGAGCGTTTTTATAGTTAATAGATATTTATAAAAAAGAAAGCGCTTAGGCTCTTTATCTACTACTCTTCTACTATAGTATATCTTAGAGAATTTAGCTATTAGCTAATTTTATAGTTATATTAATTATTTAAAGAAGGCTACTAATTTAAGTAGCCTATTTTTTAGTTTTTTTAGAACTTACTTTAGTTAAGTAGATCTTTTATCTATTTCTATAGAACTAAAGTTTATTATAGTAAGCTTAAGAAATAAAGTTAAATCTTTTAATCTATATATAAAAAGCTCTTTATCTTTAAGCTTTAATAGATTAGCTCTTTTAAGTATATATACTACTCTTTAACTATTAGAATTTTTATAATTACTTTAATTACTTATCTCTAAAATTTTATATATAGGCGTAAGTTCTAGAGTAGTAAGCCTAGTAGAAAGCTACTAATTATTAAGAATTTTTTATAGAATATAAGCTTTATACTCTATTTTTATTAAATAAATAGAACTTTAATTATATTTAATAAGTAGGCTAAGTTTTTTACTTTAATTATAGTTTATATTACTTCTAAAATTCTACTTACTTTGTTAAATATACTAGTGCAGAAATACAGGCATAACGCGGTTAAGTAACACAGTATATAATAGTAATGCAGGTATATTTTCTAAATACCTTATTTTATAGTATATAGTAGTATATATTCTTTTAAAAGTTTTAAGAATTAAAACTAAGTTATAAAGTTTAACGCTTTTAAACCTTATGTAAAAGCATAAAAGTAAGAAGCTAGAATTTAACTTAAAAACTATAGAGAAAAAGATATAATAGAGTATACGTTCTATATATCTCTAGAAGAATATTTAGAAGTTATATATATATTTTATTAGTTTTTAGAAGCTTTATATAGAAGTAGAAGGTAGAGAGAGCTATAACTATAGAGAAATAGCAATAAATATCTAAGAACTTAAAGTATTTAAGGCTATTTCTAAAATAAAGCTATAAAGTAGTAACGTATAGTAGTAACTCTAAATCTAATATATAATAGGTATTCTAAGCTAGTAGAAGAGTTCTATAAAAAAAGTTCTATAAAAAAAGTCTATAAAGAAGAGTCTTATACGCGTATATACACTAGACTCTTACCTATAGTTAAAAAGTAAAAAAGTCTACGTTTAGCTTTCTCTTTTCTCTTCTTCTCTTTATTCTTTTTATTCTCTAGATCTACTTTTATATCTATCTCTTAAAATACTAACCTATAATATTAATATATTAGACTATCTACTAAAATACCTTCTAATCTACTCTCTCTTTAAGGTAGTACCTCTATTAGTTATCTTAGAATATAAGTTAATAGAGATTAATTTTATTACTTATATTAAAGATACTAAGGCCTATATATAGATTATAGATAATATAAAGCTTTACTTCTCTTACTTTATACGTAGATTTAATATTAAAATAGAGCTTAAATACTATATTTAAGATAAGATTCTTAGTGTAAAGATCTATATTCTTAGTAGTCTCTTTAAGAACTTAATACATAGTAGCTATTTTAAGTATATTAAGTACTCTAAAGTATAGTACTAACGTTAAATAGCTCTTAACTACGCTAGATAGTATAACTAACTCTTACCTGCGCAAACTAACTTTGTAAAATATATATTATTTACTTCTTAATACTATAACTAGATACTAATAGTACTATTCTAGATAGCTAAGCTACTTAAGACTACTATAGCTTCTATATAAGCTAGTAATTAAAGATAATAATAACTATAAACCTATAATTAGGCTAATAATACAAGCAAGATAGATAATTTAGATAATAGAGTAATACTAATAGCTTATTAATAAGCTTGTAGTAGAATACGTAACTAGTCTAATAGACTATAGGTATATTTAAGATTATTCTAGAGTATTTAGCTAGCGTATTGGAGAGATCTATAGCTCTTTTATAGCACTATAAATATATTACTACTAATTCTAGAATTTTCTTAAGCTTGCGGGCGATTGTAACTATAATAGAAGTAGTAGCAGCGCTTGCTTTTAAGAGAAACTGCGTGTAATATAGTAGTACTACTACTAGGTATTATCTAGGTATTATTAGTAGTAATAAATAAGTTAATATAGAATTATAAGTCTTTATTGTAAATATATAAAAAAGAGAAGTGCAGACAGGTAGTAAGAGGCGTTTAAGTCTACTAGGCTTAGTTTTAATAGCTTAAAAGGTTGTTTATTATTTGTAATATAGTATAATAATATAAGATATAACGCGGTAGGCTCTATCTCTAAGGCCTAGAGGGGCTAAAATCCTACTTAGTAGTTAATAGCTCTACTATACTTACTATTTAATTAATAAAAAGAGAATTAAACTTCTTTATAGAATTAACAAGCTTACTAATATTAAGTATTTTAACTTACTTAATTACTTAATCTCTAGTTAGCTTCTCTTTATACTTACTTTAATAGAATTTTTACTTATTAAAGATAATATTATAAGTTATAATTATCTAAATAATTACTAGTACTTATATATAGAATATATTTAAAGCTTAATAGCTAATTAGAAATTCTATATAGCTATAAAGCTTAATTTAAAAGTTTTAATAGTACTTTCTAGCTACGTAATAACTATTATGTAGATACGCTTAATAGCTATAAGTATAGATTCTACTCTAATCTAGGTAAAGATTTATAGTCTAGTATTTAATTTTAGGTAGCTAATAATATTATAAGTACTTTTTAAACTATTTATATAATATCTAATCTAGAGATTAATAGCTATAAAGCTATAATAGACTTATTCTACAAAGTTAAGTTACTATAATTAAAATTACTAGCTAGAGTCTAGCTAGAAAATTAGCGCTTATATATATCTTAATTAACTTAGTAATAAGCTCTTAGCTAGTTCTCTTTACTAAGCTATTAGGCTTATTAGTATATAGTAGAAGCGTTATAATTGTAATTCTCTTTTTTTAGCTTATTTCTTATATCTTAAGTACTCTCTCTAAGGTAATATTATAGTATTATTATTTTAATAAATCTTTATAATCTTTTACTAATAGTAGTACTTAACTATAGCTATAAAGCTTATAATAACTTTTATTATAAAGTTTAGAGTTTTATTCTTTAAATTATAGTTATATAGCTTACTTAAATAATTATTCTTAATAATAAGAGTCTTTTTTCTAGGCGTATAGCTTATAGAGAAGTTAAATAGATTTTATTATATTCTAAAAAATAGTTATAGTAATAGCTTATAAAGCTAATTAGAGATTCTTTAAGATATATAAGTAGTAGCGTAATTATTATATTTACTATACTATATACTAGTAATTTTTATATTTTAGGTAGCTTTAATAAAAGCCTTAAGAGCTTACTTACTTAGATAGCTTAATTTTTAATACTAAAAGTTAGCGTTACTAGTATATAGTTTTAGAACTTATAAGTAAGTAAAAGTATTTATAATTATAGAATTAGAAAAATAAATAAAAGAGTTATATTTAATAAATAAAAGGTTAAATCTATACTTAAGAGTTATAAGAATAATAAACATTTTCAGTATACTTATTCTAATTATATAATTATAGCTAATATACTATATACTACTATTTCTAAGAACCTCTTCTAGAATAATATTAGTATAGAAGCTAAAAATAATCTTAACACTAGTAAGTATAAAATCTACTTTTTTAAGTTCTTTAGAAGTACTAAAAATAAGATAAAGTATATAATTACTAATACTAATTACTAGAAGAATCTAGCTACTTACTTAAACTATGTCTTTATTAGTCTTAATAAAGAAATTAGACTTAATTTAAGCTTTATCTTTAACTAAGTAGACTATAGCTTTATTATTAAGAATTATAGTAGCTAAGAGTGTATAAGGCTTAAAGCTTATACTAAAGATAAAAAGTTTAAACTTAGTAATTAGCTTTTTAGAGTAAATAATTATAAAGACTATATTACTTAAATACTTAAAAGCTAGCGCGCTTATTTTTTAGCTAGATTACGTTACATTTTTATATAGCTTACTTTACTTCTTTTTATAGTAGAATTTTTAAATCTTTTACTTATCTTAAGCTAAGAATTTTATAAGTATAATACCTAGTAGTCTAGATTTAGTAATTATAGTCTACAATTAGAAGTATAAAATAGACTTTTACTTATATTTTACGTTAAGTTTATAGAAGTAAAGTCTAAATAGTAAGCTTAACTACTTTTTCTTTAACTTAGTAGAAGTAAAGAGTTAACTTATAATAGTATTAAAAATTATATTAGCTTTTCTCTTTCTAGTTGTAATTAATATCTCTTAGAAAATAATACTTAATATCTTACTAAAATTACTAAAGCTTAATATATTTTTTTCAAAAGCTATAGTAAATTATAAATTATATTACTACTAGTAAGCTTACTTATAGCTAAACTTTTTAATTATAGAAAAAAAGTTAGTAATTATAAAAAGCTTTTTATTTTTTAAAAATCTAAAAATTCTTACTTTTTAGTAAAGTATTAACTAGTTAGTAAACTACTTCTTAATAAAACCTTCTTATACTTTTTTAAAATAAGTATAACACTTTATATAAACTATATATTAAGTAGTTTAATTAGTAGAAGTAAGTATAGTTTTAAGAGTTTTTATAAAAAACTAAACTATTCTTTTACTATTACTTATAGTTATAAGTAATAAGTACTTAGGCGTAACAGTGTATATAATTTAGTTCTTAATACTATTAATTCTCTTACTCTTTCTTAACTACTACTTAGTCTAATAGTTATACTTTTATAAAAGAGAATTATACTTAGAAGTAGCTATATTATACTTATTCTTTTAATTTTTAGTTAGTTCTATAAAAAGAAAGGCTATACCTATAGGCTCTAGAACTAGAAGATTAACAAACTTAGACTCTTAAGTATCTATATATTTAATATTTAACAAATTAGAATTAATCTCTTTTTAAATACTTCCTTTATTATAGTATTACTAAAAAAGCGTAAACTAAGTATTCTAGTTAAATTACTTCTGAAGGAGTATATTTATAGCTATAAGAGCTATATTATTATTACTTATATTTATAGAGTTAAAGTATGGAATTAATATAGAGATATAAAAAATAATAAAAAAGTAGATAGAGATTAAGTAATTATATAAAAGAAGTTCTAACTATAGAATATTTAAAAAGAGTAAAGTAGAAAGAAGATTAATTAATTTATATTCTAGTAAGAGTTACTATATAGTAGAAATTAGTTCTATAATTAAGTAGCTAAGCTTATAACTATTAGAGCTAGAGATAATTAATAATTAGAGATAGTTAAGTATATTATAATTATTCTGCTATAAAAGAAAGTTAGAATAAAATTTCTAGCTATATACCTAAGAGCTAAGTAATTACGTATATATAATTAGATAATTATAACTACTCTCTAACTTTAACATAAGTGTATTTTCTAAGTACCTTATACTTACTATATATAGCTATAGAAGTTAAAAAGAAACATTTTCTTTAAAATTAACTATAGATATAGATAGTAATAGAATACTTATAGAAAGTAATTGTAATAGAGGCGTCTCTAGTAGACTTAGAGGTAGACTTAGAGGTAGTAATAGGTAAGAAAATATACTTATATTAAGACTACTATATAGAGCTAATAACTATATTTTATTACTCTACTCTATAATATTAAGACTTTATAAGAATTTACTTTTAGTTTTTTAAGAGTTAATAATATATATAGGTGTAAAGATTATAATAACTTAGTTATTATTATCTTTTTATTATTAAGCTTTATTAAGATTGCACTTATTATTATTTCTTAACAAATTAGAAAAATCCCTAGTAAATCTAATTACTTACGTAATTAAGATTTTAGTAGCTAGTTTTAATCTGCTATACTAGAAGATTTTAAAACACTTCTATTTGTCTTAGCTTAGCTATTATTAGAGTTATTACGTAATATAATAACTCTTATCTTTCTTATCTCTCTTTCTGTAATTACTAAAAGATCTAGTAATAAACTAATTATTAGTCTATGCAGTACAACGCATAGACTAATATAATTAGTACTAGTCTAGATTATAAATCTAGGAGATAAGAAAGACTTAGCAGACTTAGATTAT
>NW_026055731.1:0-14535 GCF_023758065.1 Alternaria ventricosa | reverse complement strand
CTAGTTATTTAGAGGTAGGAATAATGTTAATAATATATAGTAGAAAGTTCTTCTTATCTTCTATTACTTATTAGAAGAGGTAATAATAGTTCTCTTATATCTTAGCTATAATATCTAGAGTCTTATAGGCGTACGTAATATTAGGTTTATTAAGATATTATAGTAGCTAGTTAATTTATAATAAGAGTTAGATTATCTAGTCTCTTTAAACGTATAGTGTAGGTAGTCTATTATTATTCTTAAATAGTTCTATCTTTCTAAACTTAGTCTAGTTAATTTCTATAACCTCTATAAATTTCTTAAATTTTTCTTTAGAAGTGCTATACTTATCTAAAGAGATATCTTCTTAGGTAGTCTTATTAGAGGTTATAATAAATATATTACTTAGTCTACTAGTTAGGCTTTATAGCTACTTGCGTTAAGAATAGTAGTTAATACTCTATACTATTCTCTAGTTATTAGAATCTATAGGTTATAAAATATTTAGCTATTATACTACTTTACCTTAGCTTTTATAGTTCTATACTATATAATTTAGCTTACTATAGGTATAGTAGTTAAAGTTCTTCTTCTTCTTCTACTTTTTATTGTAAAACTTAGGTTATCTAAGTTCTTTATTAAGGTTATTAAGGTGCATAGATTTATAGCTATTAGTAGCGTATAATTCTAAAATTCTAGGTATATAGCTTTATTAACGTTCTTAGTTAGAGTACAAATAGCAAAGTTTAGAGTAAACCTAGGCGTTTCTATTTATATTCTTTAGTACTTGCGTTCTCTATATAAATAGTTATTCTTCTAACTTTAGTTTATAGAGTTTATTATTAATATAAATAGCTTTATTCTTAAGTTTCTAAAGTATACTAATGCTAGACCTACTTTTTATAAGTTCTACGCGTACCTAAGGTTTAAGACCTTACTTATATATCTATATTAAAGCGTTGTTATTTTATTTAATAACTACTTAGTATTGTTAGAATAGAGTAGTGTAGTTAGTAGTAGACTACGTTTAGCGTAGTTGTTAAATCTTCTACTTAGTAATTACCTTCTTCTAGTAGAGTAAAAAGACTTTGCGCATTCTAATCTTAAAAGCGTTCTAGTCTTTAACTAAGTATTTATTATTATTATTCTTAATAGCGTTGTCTATATATTAATAGATAATTAGCCTAGCCTACTCTCTAGCGTTACTTTATAGAAACATAGTAGTCTAGATAACTATATTATTATTATTAACTTTATCGCCTTTAAGGTAGAAGTAATAGTTAATCTAGAGTAGCTAATTTTTAAGCTTATAGCGTTCTCTATTATAGATATTAGACTTATTACTTTTACTAGTAACCTTTATTGCGTAGAAAGTAGAGGTATTTATCTTAGTATTACTTATTTTAAGGGTATTTAAAGTATAAAAGTTATTCTAAGATAATCTAAGAGTTAGTTCTTAGAAAGTAAGTAAGTAAGGTAGAATAGGTTAGTGTACTAGTATAATTAGAAGATTAATGTAATAGTACAAGAGTATAATAGCACGTTTAGTAGAATAATGTAATATTATAAGAGGTTAAGAAAGAAGTATAATTCTTAGATTAAATACTAGAGTCTTATATAAAGTTAAATACACTAAGCTATAAGAGTTTAGTGCCTAAGCTATATACTTAATAAGAGTTATACTTATAGACAAGCGTATAAGTAATTATAGATAAGCAATAATATGTCTTACCTATTATTAGCTTAACTACTTATACTTATTAATAAGCGCCTTATATAGGTTTAGCGTTGTCTTGCTTATAGATAAGTAGTTATATAACTATAGCGTAGTTCTGTACTATAAACCTATAACTATAACGTATAATTCTTTAAAGTAATTACGCTAACCTCTAGAGTATCTCTTAGGTTAGATTATAATAATATAATAGTCTAAGTTTCTTTCTAAGTTTAATTTTAAGGTTATATACTAGCTAGAATAATAAAGTACTAAGCCTAACGCGCTAATAAAGTAACCTAGTAACTTACTTAAGAATACTAATAATAAATATTAACAACACTAGTAGTAGGTTCTTATTAAACTATATTAGATAGACTCTACTCTATACGTTATAATACTTATAAGTTACTAAGAGCCTAATACGTAATACGCTATATTTCTAGTACTCTATTACTTACGTAAAGCTAGCCTATTAGTACTAGAGACTGCTTATTATATATACTATAATAGAGAAATAGAGACTATATCTAAAGTCTACTCTCTTAATACTCTATACCTAGCGCCTACTAATATAGAGGCTTACCTAGAGAAAGTACACGTAAATAACACTAATACTAGTAATCTTACTAAGTTTATTTACGCTACGTACTCTAAAAATAAGCTTCTATAAGCTATTATTAAGGCTAAGTAGAAGAGCTAGTAATAGTTACTACCTAATCTTACTAGGCTAGATTGTAAGCTACGTATAGAGTTAGGTAATTACTTTCTACTTAATAGTCTATTATATATACGTAGTAAGATCTACGTATCTAATATAGGCTATCTACGTATAAAGATTTTAGATTAGGTACACTAGTTATTATATAGAGAAGAATATAGTAGTAAATATAAGATATACACTAAGCTTATAAGGTAGTACTACTAGCTATATATAATATATAACGTTGCTTAGTATACTTATATATATTTTATTTACTATTACACTAAGTTGCACTATAAAGAAAAGTAAGGCCTTCTCTATCTATTGCCTATACTAGACTAGTATTAGAGTTCTATCTTAATAGACTATATTACCTACTTACTACCTAGCACTAATAATAGTTATATATACAAGAACATTCTAGTTATTATTAACTACTTTAGTAAGAAAAAGAAGTTTATACCTATTATAGATATACGTATTAATACCTTAGTTAAAGCCTTTATTAAGTTTATATAGTAAGAGAAGAGTTACTCTAAATATATTATATCTAATTATAGTCTCTAGTTTACGTTCTACTTCTAGACTTATCTTTATTAACGCTTAGATACTAAGCCTAAGTTATTAACTATATATTATCTAGAAACTAATAGATAGATAGAAAACGCTAATACTTTTCTAAAATAGTATCTCTGCGCCTACGTTAATTATAAGTAGAATAACTAGGCTCTTCTTCTACCTATAGCTAAGTTTAAAGCTAATACTATAGTTAATATAAGTACTAGTGTCTCTACTTTTGTAGCTATAAAAGATTATAACCTATAGTCTAGTATTAAACTAGCGTAAGCTCTAGATACTTATCTAACTACACTAGTCTAGCGCAACTACGTAAATACTAATAAGTTTACTAACTAACTTAATAAGCTCTGCGCCTATCTTAAAGAATAGATTACTTAGGCGTAGTCTAAATAAGTAGAATACGCTAATAATTACTACTTACCTACTTCTAAGTTTAAAGTAGGTAACTACGTTATAGTAGACTTTAGAAACTTACGCACTACCTAGCTAAATTAATTACTTAACTTTAAGAACTATAGCTCTTTTCTAGTTATACGTATTATTAATAATATAGCTTATAAGGTTACTCTTACCTCTAGAATACGTACTTATAATATCTTCTATTCTTAGCTACTCTATTAAGTTAATAATAAGCCTCTCTCTAGTTAACCTTAAGATAATAAAGGTTATATTAAACTAGCTAACTCTAATATTAATAATAATATAGACTATACTATTAAAGCTGTATTAGATAGCTAACTTAATAAGTAGCTTCTAGACCTAGAACTAAATAACTAAAAGAGCCTACTATAATATAAAGTCTAATAGACTAACTATCTAGAGAGCTCTAATAATCTATTATAGAAACTATACATAAACTTAGTAGACTTAGTAGATCTTATTACTAAGTTCTATTACTAATAACCTAGAAGACTAGAACTATATATAAAGTTTAATACACTAACTAGTAGATAGAAGCTCTTAATAATAATACTTTATTAGAATAATAATTAGAACTAACTATAGCTATATAAATAGTTATATTATAAGTAGTTATATAATACTCTAATGTAATATATTACTTACGTAGTTAGGTAAGCTACCTCTACGTATTATCTTAGTATATAACGCTTAATCTAGACTAATACTTATACTATATAAACTATTATATTAGAGATCTATAAACTTTTCTCTCTCTTATATAACTATCTAATAATAGAACCTATAGCGCGCTTAGTTAAGTAATATTAACTTAGAGATTATAATTCTATAGACTAGTGTTAAGATAGAGGTAACTAGGTCTATAATAGCTTAGTAGGTGTATAAGTATTAGTAGAGTCTAGTCTAACGTATATTAATAATTACAGAGATTCTATATCTATTCTAGTAATATACTATACCTAATACCTCTCTATTCTATAAAGCTGCTTAAAGCGCTCTAACTAATACTAATAGGCTCTAACGCAATAGAACATAGATAGAGAATATACTAGAATTTAGTAGTTATAGTAAAGAATATAGAAGCTACTTTAGCCTATTATAGCTTTTACGAATATAGATATCTTCTTTATATTTAATTTTATAAGGCGTTTAGGCATAATATTACTTTTATAATATACTAAAAGTTATTTAGCTAAAAAGAGCTTTAGATATTAGAACTTACTCTAAAGAAGAGAGAGAGTAGTGTTATAGATTAAACCCGCGACCTGCTTTCTAATTAGGTCTAGCGCTGCACTAGCGCGTAGCTTATATAGAAATATTAAAACTTTAGCCTATAAGCTATTAATTATTTAATAACGTAGTATCTTATAAGTAATATAATCTTAACTTATATTTCTACCTATTATAGACTCTTCTATTAAGATTATAGTTTATAGTTACTACGCTTTATTAAATTATAGAAAGATATTTAGTTAGTATATCTAAGTATATTTTAATAGTAAGTTAATAAAAAGAAGTATATACACTAACTACTTAAAGTATAGTAATTATTAGGTCTACTTATTTTACTATAAGTTACTAACTATCTTTTAGACACTTACTTCTCTACTTCTAGTTACTTTACTAATATATTCTTTTAGAAACTAGTATAGTAAGATATAGTCTTAACTCTACTATAGCTACTAAATCTATAGTTATCTTTAATATAATTACTAGTTTCTTTAAAAGCGTTCTTACTTATCTTAAAACTAGTAAAAAGCTAACTACTATATCTAAAAAGAGTAATAAAGCTTTATTTACCTAGGCTAGTAATAGTCTAGCTACTTAGTATAAATACTATTTAAGTAATATTAACGCTAGTTATAACTTAGCTTTCTAACTAAGCCTAAAGAATCTTAGCTATAATTTGCTTAAAATAACTTCTAATACTAAGACTACTTTTACTTCTACTAGCGTAGCTTATATTTAGTTATTATTACTATACTTAAAGATTTATAGTAAAAGTAATAGCGTATCTATATTAACTATTACTAAGTATTAGAGCTAACTTATAAAGTCTAATCTACTTACTAGCTAGTCTACTCTAGATACTACACTTTCTATTAAACTTAATAGTAGTTTAGCTACTAGTGTTTTTAAGCCTATTACGCTAACTAGAAAACCTTATCTCTACGTTTACTACATTTCTTACTAGGCTACTTCTTTTACTATCTAGATCTCTAAGAGTTATAGTTAATTTTATAAGTAGACTACGCCTAAAAAAGCTATAGCTTCTAAGGTAGATTTTATTAGTAATAATATTATTAAGTTTAAGGCTTCTACTATTACTACGTCTATTACTACTTCTACTAGAACTACTAAGTCTATTTCTTTTTTAACTTTTACTAATTCTATAACTTCTAGCTCTACTAGCTTTTCTATACGTAGGTAGTTCTCTAGTTTTTTCTTTTTCTAATTAACTCTTAGGTCTATCTACTCTATTCTATACTTATAGTAAATAAAATTATTATATATTTCTAAGTCTTCTCTTATTATTCTATATTCTTATACTTATAATATTATAATACCTAAATCTATATTACTTCTTTTCTCTACTTAAAAGAAAGTTTTTTCTTCTTTAGCTTTAGAGCCTAAATATTATTTAGATATACTTTTTCTAATATAATATTCTAATCTTCTTATTACTAATTATAATAATACTAAGTCTTAAGCTAAGGTTAAGAAATAGTAATAGTAGTAGCCTTTGCTACTTTTCTTATAGTATAAGTAGCTACTAGATATATTCTTAGAATAATATAATTCTTCTCTAAGATAGACCTCTTTATCTAAGCTTCTTAAAGCTATTCTATAGTTTATTTAAAAGTCTTTTCTTCTTAGTAAGCTCTAATCTTATAAGCTACTTAAGATATCTAGCTAGAGTTTTACTATTACTCTAGTAGAGTAGTCTTTAGTTAAACTCTAGACCTTCTAAAATATATTATAATTCTTAGGCTAGTAATCTACTATTTTTACTATATTACTACTATATTCTAAAGGTATTATTATATACTAGTTAGCTTTAAAATTTTAGTATTATAATCTAGTATTGCGTAGTAGCTCTTATAAGAAAAGTAAGTCTATTACTATAGGCTTAATAGCTTTTTAGATAGTAAATATATCTAGAAAATTTCTTTATAATATTCTTAATACTACTTATAACTCTTTCTATACTCTATCTATTATATACTTTTTTTTACGCGCTTCTATCTCTTCTTTTTTTCTACCTTAATGTAACTACTCTAGCTCTACGCACTTTTACTATATTTTTTAAAGCTATTAATACTACGCCTAAAGAAAAAACTATTAAACTACCTATTATTAAGAGCGCTAGTATAATCTCTACTAGCTTTACTAACGCGTAACTAGCTACTCTATAAGCTTTTCTACGCGCTATACTTAAAAAAGCGCCTACTACTATATTATAAGAGACTACTATAGCTAAGCTAACTTCTACTACTAAGGTAACTACTAAGCCTAAGCTTAAAGATAATTTAGTATCTACTACTACCTAGCTTATAGCTTCTAGTGCTAGTAAGCCTAATATAATAAAGCTTATAAAGAAATCTAACTATAACTCTAATATTAAAGTATTTATTAAGAGTTTTTAAAAGTAAATTAACCTAAAGACTTTACTAAGTATTAATTAAATAGATTCTAACTATAAGCACGCGTAGAATACTTTTTAGGCGCCTAATAATCTTATAAGTATAGATAACTCTTATACTACTTCTCTATTTAACTTCTAAGAGACTACCTTTAATAGTAAAAAGTTTAGTTCTACTAATAAGCGTTCTACTCTTTTAAAGTCTAAAGCTCTTTCTACTTTACTAGTAAAAAAGTAACTAGTACTTAGAGTAGCTAGTAATTAAGAGGTAGAGTTATATAATCTACTAAAGTAAAAGTCTATATCTAACTTTATTATAAAATAGAGTAAGTCTACACTTTTCTTTTTCTACTTTTTAAAAAATATTCTACTAATATTATATTTCTTTATAGTAAAGACTATAGTATATAATAGTCTTAACTATAAATAGATTAAAGATCTTTATAGATATATTAAGAGCCTTAAAGAGTTAGAAACTCTAGCTAGTTCTATTCTTATAGCTATCTACTATCTAACCTTTAATAATAGGTCTAATATACTTTATAAGATTAAGCCTAGACTTCTAGATATATCTAATAAGTATTTAATATTTTTTAAGTTCTTTTCTTTTAGTACTATTTATAAGCAAATAGTCTTTAAGCCTCTAGTTACTACTCTTATCTACTACTACTTTATAGAAGCGCTTTTTTATAAGTTATACCTTAGTAAAGATACTAAGCTTAATAGTAATAATAAAATATATAGCTATTATAAATATAAATCTAAGTTACTATTTAAGTTATATTAGTTAGTTATATTAAATAGTTACGTAATACTATAGAGTATTTATATAAACTACTATATAAAAAGTAGTAGCTCTTAATACTTATTTAGCTATAAGTGCCTAACTACTCTTTAGATACACTTTTTCTTAGTACTAGTATAATAGCTAACTTTTTTTTAGAGTATCTAGAATCTCTAAGTAAGAAAGTTCTTTTTACTAAGTTTATTAATCTAGATAAGTTTTTTATTATCTTTTATTTCTCTTCTTATATATTTTATTTACCTTTTTCTCTTAATAGCTCTAATAGTCTAACTACTCTTTAGTTTTATAGAAAGAATTCTACTATTTAGTTTACGCTTACTTCTAGAGAGCTAATTAGTAATAGTAATTATAACTTAGCTAAGTAGCTATAAAACCTAGATATTAGTAACTATAGCTAAAGTATTTCTAAGAAGAAGTATAAGGTAAAGCGTGCTTAGCTTAAGGTAGCTATAGCTATACTAATAGATTTTCTAGCTTTACTA
The DNA here is from genome assembly GCF_023758065.1 of Alternaria ventricosa. Classification (NCBI taxonomy): domain Eukaryota; kingdom Fungi; phylum Ascomycota; class Dothideomycetes; order Pleosporales; family Pleosporaceae; genus Alternaria; species Alternaria ventricosa. The sequence continues at coordinate 6,210 of NW_026055731.1, read as the reverse complement.
TCTTTTAAGCGTAAGCGCATTCTCTCTAAAAGTAATATACTATTTACTTCTACTAAGAAGGTTAAGAAGTCTATACTTATTTCTACTTTTATATACTTTCTTTATACTTATAAAGCTACTACGCTTACTACTAAGAAGATAGATATTAATAATAATAATAGTAATAAGTTTCTTAGTAAGTCTAAGTCTAAAGGCTCTTTAGTTTAGAAGACCTTTAGTAAAAAGCTAAAGAAAAGTAGAAAGTAGCTTAAGAAACTTAGTTATAGACTATAAAACTAGTAGCTATTCTCTATATATAAATATAAGTATAGCTTAGAGCTTAACTATAGTGTTTAATATATATATATCTAAAACTACTTAAAATAATGCTTATAACGTATATACCTAATACTTATTCTAATTAAAACCTAGTTTCTTTATAAAAATAACTACTAGTAAGCGCTAAGATTTTAATAATACTTACTTTATATTCTATTTCTTCTCTATATTAACTAATAAGTTATCTAGTTAAGCTCTTAGCTATAAGCTTCTTTAAACTTTAGTTAACTCTAGAGTATCTAGAATATCTTAGCTATACGTAGGCTATTTAGACGTCTTATTATTATTATTACTACTTACTTCTTAATCTATATTATTAGTTTTATTAGTAGAAGATATAGCTATAGTATAGTCTAGCCTATTAATCTTAATAAGATTAGCTACTATACGCTAGTAAAAGGCTTTTAGATAGTTTTCTAGCGTATAACTTTAGAAAGAGGTACTATTAAGCTCTTCTAACTAATACTAACTCTTCTTATTAATACTGTAAATGCAAAATAGCTTCTTCTACTTAGATAGAAACTTAGTAAGTGTAGATTAGTTGTTTTTATAGAAGAAGTCTTTTAATAAAATAAAATTATCTAGAGAAAGCTTACTAAGCTAAAGAACTCTTAACTAGTTAAAATAGTTCTTATTCTTATATCTAAAATGTATAGTATAGTTAATAAACTTCTTAAATTATCTATCTCTATAGTTAAACTAGTAGGCTTATATTATAAGAAGAGTAGGTATATTCTAAATATTATTCTATAGAAGCGTCTACTAAGTTAGAATAGATAGCTTAATAGGTAAGATATACTACTAGCCTAAGACTAAGTAAGCTAGTGTCTTATTTATAGATTACTTAATAGTTATATAGTTAGTTTATAGAATATTAGGTAAGTTATTTACCTAGTTACTAGAAAGCTTTTTTAGAGTAGCTATAATAGACGCGTACTTTTACTTAATAAGTTCTTACCTCTAAGAGTAGTAGGCACTTAAAATAACTTTATTAATTCTCTATTACTTCTAAAGCTCTTCTATAAAGCTCTTATTCTTAGAACCTCTATTAGCTAATATCTTAAGTAGAATACTCTATTAATAAAAGATATTATATAATAGAAACTTCTAAACGCTCTTTAAGTTATTCTTAGCTAAGGCTTTAGCTTCTACCTATTACAAAAAGTAGTTTTATACAATAATAAGAAACTTCTTACTATTATAGCTAAGTAGTATATAAATAACGTTAATAGTAATCTATATAAATAGTATTATTAGTAGCTCTATAGGCTAAAGCTCTTCTTAAACTATTACTAATATATATAATTAGTACTTAGAGTAGAACTATATATAGCGTTTAACTTAATTATACTATTCTTTTTAATAGTAGCGCGTCTATACCTTACGCTAGGTATTTTTCTTATCTTAGTAGCTAGACTTATTATAGAGAGATCTAATAATCTTATACTACTTATCTATTAAGTTAACTACTCTTTATAGAGGTTAGCCTTCTAAGAGAATTATAAAAAGATACTATTCTCTAATAGTTATTTAAAGTGCCTTCTTCTTAAACTTATAAAACTTAGTAGTAGATATATACTTAGGCTTTCTATAGAATAGAAGCTATTCTATAATTACTTATAACTTATTACTATAGCTATCTACTAGTAGTTAATTATTTAAAGAAAGATCTATCTAGTATATTCTATATATATACGCTAGAGCTTTACTAAAGATAAGCTAAACTATATTTAGGTGCGTATTAATAAAGTCTTTTATATCTTTCTTAGATTTATTAGATAGCTTCTAGCTATCTAGCTTAGGTATTCTTAAAAGAGTATTAGCTATAATATTCTTCTTACTAGCTATATAGATAATGTTAAACTTCTATATATTAAGAAGTATAAGCTACTAAGTAATTAGAGCTCTAGAGAGATCTATTATAGAATATCTAACTAGTGTTCTATTAGTAACTACTATATTACTACTATTACTAAGGTTAATACTAGTTATTTAGCTAGTATTACCTCTAGCCTTAGAGTAGGTACGCTTTTAGGTAGTTTACGCGTTTATTAGCTTAATAGTCTACTTTACTATATATATTAGAGTTATTTATAAGTTTAGTTTTATAGTAGATCTACTAGATCTTCTATAGTTTTGTTTCTAGACTAGTATAATTAATCTTTAGGTTAAGTATCTTATTAACTAAGTTATCTACTTCTATATTAGTAGGTACTTTTTCTAGAGATAACTAAAAGGTATAAAGCTAAAGAGGCTTCTCTTAGAGTAAAACATTAAGCTTAGGTAGCTAGAAAGCTTATATATAGTTGTTTTAAGAAGCTAGTACTAGGTACTAAGGTTATTAATAGGCTATTAGCTACACTAGGTTAAATTTAACTTCTAGAATAATCTTCTTAACTACTTTAGAGAGGTTAAGTATATAAGCTTTTTTCTTTACTTCTAGATAGGTAGTAAGGTAGTTACTAATTTTAGTATAGTTAAATACTTTTAGATTATTAGTCTTTAAACTAAACTTATTAAGTATTTTTATAGTATACCTAAAGAGTAGTCTCTTAACTAAGTAAAAACCTTAGTAATTCTTATTAATAGTTAATACTTTAATATAGTACTTACTATAAATCTAAAACCTCTATAGATACTTCTTAATATTTAAATTAGACCTAGCTTAGTACTATAGAAGCTAGTGCTTAAAGTACTTAGTCTAAGCTTTTTATTAGTCTTTATTATTAGTATAAAAGAGCTTTCTAAGAGCCTCTCTAAAATCTTTCTAGAATTTAGTAACTAGAGTATTAGTATATTTATTTAAAGCTTAGATAATTACTCTTTACTTAGGTTTATAGTACGCTAAAAGATAATTAATCTTTATCTTATCTATAAACTTATAGTACTTTAATATATTCTTAAAGCGCTTAAGAAACGTAGTAATATTAGTTCTATTAAATACTAGAACTGTCTCTAATAGATATAGAGAAAGCTAAGTAGAATAGACTAGAGAGTAATTACCTAGCTACTAGAAAAACTAAGCTATTATCTAAAGAAGCTTTACTATATTATTATTCTAGAGTTATACTAGAAGCTATACCTAAGGCTACTAGCTAGTAGTGCCTAAGAACTCTAGAATATCTAGTATCTTAATATTCTTCTAGAATAACGTAGGTATTACTTTAAGCTTTATAAGCCTAGTTTAGAGAGATAAAAATAGTTATTTAGTAAATTAGGCTGTTAAAGAGGCTTTAGCAACTAACTTAGATTATTTATTAACTTTAGCCTTATTAAGTTAACTTTTACTTATTTATATAAAGTAGTATATAAGTATTATAAATAGTATAATAGCTAGTATAAATATTAAATATATAAGTACTGTTAATTAGATTTAACTATTTACTTACTAATAAAGTTAGGTGTTCTTTACTAGAAGAGCTATTACTACCTCTTTTATATATTATAATAGCTTTCTACTACTATTTTATTATTTAGTCTTTTCTTTTCTAGCTATATCTAAATTAAGATCTACTACGTTAGCTCTTCTAACTTTTCTTAAGTTTTATTATTTATTCTTAGTAGAATAATATAGCTATATACTTTCTATTATATTATTTTCTATTTATATAGCTTTCTAAAAGGTAATTAGCTTAGTCTAAACCTTTTATCTAGCTCTTTATATTACTTAGCGCAGCGCTACTATAGCTATATTATTTATTAGTCTAAGTAGTAGTTATTATTATATAATTATTTATATTATTAGAGGTCTTTTAGTACGCCTACTTCTTAGGTATCTATATAGTTAGGTTTCTATAGCTTATAGTTTGCTTCTATATATTTCTTAGGTATACTATTCTATATATTATCTTATTCTTTATTTTATATACTTACCTATTACTTATTTTATTATATTATATAATAATCGCGTTTCTTCTCTTTTAAAGCCTAGTTAAACTATTATTCTAATAAGCTTTTAGTAGATAAAATGTATACTTAAAGGTAGCGCGCAGTCTATTATAATCTAACCTAAGAGATACTCTAGAGGTTAGCGTAATTACTTTAAAGAATTGTACGTTATAGTTATAGAATTGCAGTACAGAACTACGCTATAGTTACGTAACTACTTATCTATAAGCAAGACAACGCTAGACCTATATAAGGCGCTTATTAATAAGTATAAGTAGTTAAGCTAATAACTAGTAAGATATATTATTACTTATCTATAATTACTTATACGCTTGTCTATAAGCATAACTCTTATTAAGTATATAGCTTAGACACTAAACTCTTATAGCTTAGTGTGTTTAACTTTATATAAGACTCTAGTATTTAATCTAAGAATTATACTTTTTTCTTAACCTCTTATAATATTATATTATTCTACTAAACGTGCTATTATACTCTTATACTATTATATTAATCTTCTAATTATACTAGTACACTAACTTATTCTACTTTACTTACTTACTCTCTAAGAACTAACTCTTAGATTATCTTAGAATAACTTTTACACTTTAAATACTCTTAAGATAAGTAATACTAAGATAGATACCTCTACTTTCTACGCAATAAAAGTTACTAGTAAAAGTAATAAGCTTAATATTTATAATAGAGAACGCTATAAGCTTAAAGATTAGCTACTCTAGGTTAACTATTACTTCTACCTTAAAGGCGACAAAGTTAATAATAATAATATAGTTATCTAGGCTACTACGTTTCTATAAGGCAACGCTAGAGAGTAGGCTAGGCTAATTATCTATTAATATATAGATAACACTATTAAGAATAATAATAATAAATACTTAGTTAAAGACTAGAACGCTTTTAAAATTAGAATACGCGAAGTCTTTTTACTCTACTAGAAGAAGGTAATTACTAAGTAGAAAATTTAATAACTACGCTAAACGCAGTCTACTACTAACTATACTACTCTATTCTAATAGTACTAGGTAGTTATTAAATAGAATAATAACGCTTTAATATAGATATATAAGTAAAGTCTTAAACTCTAAGTATGCGCAGAACTTATAAGAAGTAGGTCTAGTATTAGTACGCTTTAAAAACTTAAGAATAAAGCTATCTATATTAATAATAAACTCTATAAACTAAAGTTAGAAGAATAACTATTTATATAGAGAACACAAGCACTAAGAAATATAAATAGAAATATTTAGGTTTACTCTAAACCTCGCTATTTATACTCTAACTAAGAACGTTAATAAAGCTATGCACTTAGAATTCTAAGATTATACACTACTAATAGCTATAAACCTATATACCTTAATAACTTTAATAAAGAACTTAGATAACTTAAGTTTTATAACAAGAAGTAGAAGAAGAAAAAGAACTTTAACTACTACGCTTATAGTAAGCTAGGTTATATAGTATAGAACTATAAGAGCTAAGGTAAAGTAGTATAATAGCTAAATATTCTATAACCTACAAATTTTAACAACTAAAGAGTAGTATAGAGTATTAACTACTATTTTTAACGTAAGCAGCTACAAAGCCTAACTAGTAGACTAAGTAATATATCTATTATAACCTCTAATAAGACTACCTAAAAAGATATCTTTTTAAATAAGTATAGTATCTTTAAAGAAGAATCTAAGAAACCTAAAGAGGTTATAGAAATTAACTAGACTAAGTTTAGAAAGATAGAACTATTTAAGAATAATAATAGACTATCTACACTACACGTTTAAAGAGACTAGATAATCTAACTCTTATTATAAATTAACTAGCTACTATAATATCTTAATAAACCTAATATTAAGTACGCTTATAAGACTCTAGATATTATAGCTAAGATATAAGAGAACTATTATTACCTCTTCTAATAAGTAATAGAAGATAAGAAGAACTTTCTACTATATATTATTAACATTATTCCTACCTCTAAATAACTAG
>NW_026055730.1:0-17575 GCF_023758065.1 Alternaria ventricosa | reverse complement strand
GCTAAGAATTCTTCTATAGTTTAATACCTATACTAGAGAGCGTAGTGCGATCTAACGTATAGTTTTAGGTAATATAATATACTATTTCTAGTAAGTATCTAATAGATATAGAGAAGATAGATACGCTCTCTCTTTAATAATAGCGTAGAGGTACCTTAGGTAGATAAGAATACTAAGCTAATTATTTAGTATAAATAAAAGCTTACTAAGTATACTATTATATATAAGATTAACTATAAAAAGATACTTAATTACGCGCGTAGAACTTACTAGTAACTAGAAGTTACTACCTTGTATAAGATAGTAGATAAGAAGGTTTAACCTATTAATATTTCTTAAGTAGATAAGCTAATAGAGTTTAGATAGAAAGACTAGAAGAAATAAGCTATTTAGTGTTAATAACTTCGCCTATCTGTTTATAAACTAGACCTAGAACTATATAATAATATATTTAAACTATAATATACTATATTTCTATAAGAAACTTGCCTTATACCTAAAAGACTAGCTAACCTTTATATTAGATTATAAATTACGCAAGAAGAGAGAGATCTTTTTATCTAGATACTTTATAATAGAGAAGTAGCTTTATTATAGAAATTTACTAAATCTAGTAGAATATACTCTAACGTATACCTACTATATAAAATCTATATAGTTAAATATAAAGCTTAGTAAGCGCAAGGCTTTACTATTTCTAAGAAGCTTAAGTAGATTATAGTTAATATAGCTAATACTTACTTTAATAGAGGTACCTAGAAACGCTATAATAGTTAGTATTATAACTTATAGTACCTAGTTTCTAAGAAGAATAGAGAAGCTTAATAGATCTCTAATATATAAAAGATTAATACTATTAGTATACGTAATGCAAACCTACTACTAATAGTAGATAAGTTTTTTAAACGCTTTACTAGATATCTTATTAACTCTCTTATAGATCTCTATTCTAGTTATAATTAGATTACTCTTTATACTATAAGCTAGAACATAATAGCCTTTTAGATACTAGTTAGTCTTCTTTATTTATATACTATAGTTATAAAAGTAACTAACTTAGTTATAGTATTCTAGCGCGTTATAATAAAGATTCTTAAGAACTATTAGCTAAACACTATAGTATTTATTAATAATATTACTTATAGAGGTTCTAAGATAGACTATAGTAGTAAGATAGCTATATTTAGTGTTTATTACTACGTCTATAAATATATTCTCTAACTTAACTATATTCTTGCAGACATTAAGCGCGTAGAAGAGATAGTCTCTAGTAAGAAATGCTACTTTCTTATAGAGCGCCTAGAGGTTATTAGCTATAAGATTAGCTCTAAAGAACGCTATTCTAATAGTAAGAAGATTTAGAAGCTTTTAGACTAGCTACCTTACTATAATATATATAATATTTACTTATTTCTTAGGCTATGTATCTACTACTGCATCTAAGTAAAAGAATTTACTACTATTACTAAGCCTCTTTTCTATCTCTTTTATAGAGATATAAAGTATAAGTAGAGTTTAGATTAGAATTAAGTAATGTATACACTTAAATATGCTATATATTTAGCACTAGCGCTAGTAAGCCTTAACTACTTAGATATATTAAAGTATAAGGTCTTTCTTATAACTAACGCTAGTTAGAATAGAGAAGAAGCTTATCTTAAATAGCTATAGGCTAATAGTAGACGCTACTCTATTTAATTTAAAAGTATACTCTAGTTAGTAAGAGAATATCTTTAGTATTCTACTAAGTTAGAATATAAAGTAGTACTATAGGCTTTAAAGAAGTTTTATATATACCTATATAGTATATATTTTACTATTAAAACTAATATAGTAATACTTATTACTTAGCTTAATTACTCTTCTATAGATAACCTAGAATTAGTTATAAATTAGTAGATCTCTACTATTCTTCTTTAGAACTTTAATATTATCTACGTCTCTAAAAAGAAGAATGTTATTATAGACGCTCTCTCTTACTACTCTAAACTTAATAATTAGATTCTACTAGAAGAACCTAAGAATAATCTTAAGAAGTTTATTAACTATATAATTAGAAGTATAGAAGAAGAGCTACTACCTATTAGAGCGTTCTAGGTACTTAAGTATAAGTATAATAAATAATCTAAATAGATTACTTAGTTTCTTATTAACTTTAAGGTTTCTAAAAGTATAACACTAAAAGAGCTTTACGTATAGAAGAAGAGAGCTCTAAACTTTTTTATACGTAATTACGCGCTCTTCTATAAGATCTTAAAGAACGTTACTATATACTACGTTATTAATAACGCTAATATCTACTTATAAACTATATAGTTAATATATAAGGCTATTAGCTACTATAGAACTAATACTATATACTTTATACTCTCTTAACGTTACTAGTAGTCTAATATATATAAAGACGTTTAAAGAAGAATTTAACATTATTTTAAATGCTAGCTTTGCTTCTCTAAGAGAAGAGTTAATATATTAACTAATACGTATAGCTTTACGATCTAGAAGTTAGTTATAATTAATATAGTTTATATACCTTATTACTAAGGTAAGAAGTATCTTATTATTACTAAAGAATACTTAAGCAGATAGCTAGAGGCTAGAGCGCTTTCTAATAATAAGTCTAGCACTATTACTAAGTTTATTTATAAGAATATTATCTATTAATAGAGTATAATACGTAAGCTCTTAGTTAATAGTAGGCTAGACTTTACTAAGATAGTTAAGTATCTTATAGCTAACTATAAGATTAAACGTATCTAGTTATTCTTATATAATCTATAGGCTATAGATAAGATTAAGAGTAGATATAAGTCTATTATTAATACTCTTACTAAGCTATTAGGCCTATAGGTAAATAACTTACCTACTATTCTTCTTACTAACTACATTTCTACGTAGTCTTAGATAGGCTATTTACTATACTAGTTAATTACTAGTTAAAACTTAGTTCTTCTATTAGAATTAGAGCTTCTAATATAGTAGACTCTTCTATTCTAAAAAGTAAAAAATTGCGTATAACTTCTAGTAATACGCGTAATATAACTAGACCTCTAAGACTAATTTACTAAAAATACTATTACTTATACTAATTAACTACGTTAAGCTAAGAAGAATTATTAGAATAATACTAAGAAGATACGCTATAAGAAGCTTTAACTAGGTAACCTAGTTCTTCTATAAAACTCTATATAGAAGATTAATATATCTAGAGATAAGAAGCTTAACGCTAAGTAGATAGGTCTCTATTATATTTAACAACTATAGCTAGAGCAAGACACTTACTAGATTAAGAATCTTAATAGAACTCTACTTCTATATACTATTTCTAGTAAGAGGCTAAAGCTCTTTTACTAATAAACACTAGAAGATATTACTAAGTAATATTATAGCTAGATAAAGCTCTATAACCTAGATAATTAGAAGAATACTAATATCTCTGCTAATATACTAGCTAGCTCTATTAATAATAATAAGAAGAATAGCTATAATACCTCTTTCTAACTATAACTTAAGAAAGAGAAGGTAAGTAACGCTCTAAGGCTTATTAACTAGCTAAACATCTTTCTAAGGCTTATTAGTTAGCCTAGTATAGTTATTACTAAGCGTCTTATAGAAGAAGAATAGAGAGCTTTTAGACTAGACTTTATTTCTTTCTCTAATTCTAATATATTATTAGTGTTAGATAGAGAAAGAGCTTAGGCTAGAGAATAGCCTTTACTTAAGAAAGAGAAGAGAAAGCTAGCTATAGACTCTCTTGTCTAAAAGCCTCTTTAATAATATATAGTAGATAATTACTAAGTATTTAAAGTATACTTCTTTATTTTCTTTTTATTTCTTTCTCTTTTATTATCTAGATAGCGCGCCTTAATAAGTATCTCTCTCTCTCTCTCTCTTTTTTTTATATTCTCTTTGCTTAGAGAAACTATTCTCTAATAGTGTAATATAGTACTTACTCTTTAATAAGTATAGGCGCAAGTATAACTCTAAGGTAGATAGTAGAGATTACTTTCTAGACGTTATAGTACTAGATAATAAAGAAGATAATAGACTAATTCTACTCTCTCTCTCTTTAAAGCTAAAGGTAATAATACCTAGCGTCTTAATTCTAGATTAAGAAGAAAGTGTAGAAGTAAGAATACCTTTAGGTATAGTAAAGAGTATAAGAGGTAAAGCTTAATTAGCATTCTTATCTAAAGCCTCTAGAAAGTAATAGGCTTCTAAAGAATAAAGGCTATTATATAATAATATAGAATTTAGCTCTAATATAACTATACTTATATAAGAAAAGAATTTAGATAAATAAGAATCTAAGACTTATAATACCTATAGTATCTAGTACACTATTAACCTATATAAGACTAGCTAATTCTCTTCTTCTCTTTCTCTTATTAAGAGAGCTCTCTCTTTTTCTTACTCTGCGCCTGCAAGAGAAGCGTCTAACTTCTTTACTATTATATACTATACTAGATAAAGTATTATAGACTATAAAATAAGTAGTAATAAAGATAGAGTAAAAGCTACTACTAGAGTCTAAGGTAAACGCTGCTCTAAGTACTCTCTACTTACTAGTAGTAAGTAGTATGCGTTTAAATACTCTTAGTAAAAGTTAAGAAAGTAGAGTATAAGTACTATAAGCCTTAAGATAATATAGAAAGAATAGCTACTATTCTTACTACCTTACTATATTCTATCTTATATTAGATCTTCTACCTTCTAGTAACTAGACTACTAGAATACGCAACTACTTAGTAATAACTACCTAGTAGTAGTCTATTTCTCTACTAGTATTAGCTACCTAAACTATTCTAAGCCTCTTAAGCTACTTAAATTAGAGCTTAGAATAGTATATTCTAGTTACGTTAGTCTACCTATAGTTAGGTTTCTAGAAAGTATCTACTACTAGATAGATAAAGATAACTATATTCTACTACTATCTTAATATACTTAGAATTTCTAGAGAGCGTAGCTACTATAGCTACTATAAGTAACTACCTAGAAACTACTACTACTACTATAACTATCTTATCTTTAGTAACTATATCTCTTCTACCTTTATACGCCTATAGAGGTAATAAGAGTAAGAGCTATAAGTATTAACTCTCTAGTAATAAGCTAGAGAGTAATCTTATTCGCGATCTATACGCAGAGAAGAGTAGAGAGACTAATACGCCTATAGGTATAACTTTAATAATAGAAATACTAGTACTAATTATAATAAGTATTACTTTTTTAACTATTCTATTTAGCTTTAAACTCTTTTTAAACTATATTTATATAGCTATTATAGTCTATTAGCTATAATTCTAATAGTTATAGGCTATAATAGTTCTAATATATAGATTTTAGGTAGGTTAAGATTTTATCTAAAATCTAGTTATTACTACTACAATAACATAATACTATCTATTTACTAATACTATTATACGCGCAAGAATACTGCTAAGTATAATAGCTAATTACGTAATTAATTACTTTACCTTTACTATAATTTTACCTTCTAACTTTACCTATAAATATTATAATATTATAATACTATAATAAATAGATATCTTTTAGTAGTGTATATATATATACCTCTTCTTAACTATTACTCTCTTCTTTCTTCTATAACCTTCTTAATCTTTTTCTCTTACCTTTATATACTATAGTTACCTCTTAGAAGTAGGCTATATCTTCTTTCTCTTTTTAGTTAGCTAACCTTCTATATATTATACCTTAATAATTATAGTAATAACTATAATTACTACGCCTAGTGCAAAGTAATATAATAAGCTTATAGGCTACCTAAACCTTCTCTATAACTTTTAGTTACTACTAACTCTATATATAAGAGCACGCGCTTAGTCTATCTTATCTATAACTAGATCTATAAATAAGTGTATAAGCGTAACTATATATATATATAAGCTTAGTACTATTAGTTCTATACTATAAGCTAGTCTAGTAAGAGTTTCTTTATAAGAGCTAGTCTTAGGTTACTAAAGAAAGACGTCTGCGCTGCTAGAGGCTTAGTAGAAAATAGCTAGTAATAAGAATAAGAGTAAGAATAAGGCTATAGATACTAGAAAGTTAACTTTCTCTTATAGTTAGAGCTTTTCTTTATAAGAGACTTCTTTTTAGAAAGGTCTACCTTTTAAGCTTTATATACCTAGTCTATCTAAGAGTTTTACTACTCTAGGTATTTAAGGTTAAGCTTCTAGAAGTAATACTAGCTTTTTCTCTACTACTTCTTCTAGTTTACGTTTAAAGAAAGATACTCTTGTAATTATCTAGGCTCTATACACTAAAGCTAAGACCTAAGTTCTTATCTTAGCTTAGAACTAAAATCTCTAGAATCTAGATATTAATAATAAGGTAATAGAGTTTATTACTAGTCTTAAACAGCAGTCTTCTAAGTAATAGAAGGTTATTCTTAATACTTTTATAACTAACGCAACCTTCTTATTTAACTAGATTACTAACTTTATTCTTAAAGTATCTAATATAGTTAAAATACTACTAGAGCTTATAGATAAGTATAGTAGTGTTAAAGTATTTAATAGCTAGTATCTAGTCTTAAGCTAAGCTAAGAATACTAAAGATAAGTGTATTATAGAGCTAACTAGCGCTACTAAGTATATTAATATATTAGAGTCTAGTCTTATAAGCTGCGTCTCTTACTTTTTAAGTAAGATTTTATATAACTACTAGGCTATATCTAATATATAGTTCTGCCTTAGGCGTTTAGATATTAATAACGTAGCTCTATTCTTAGTCTAAGTAGTAGCTATTTATATCTATACTCTGCGCAAAAGTACTAAGACTAATATTATTATATAAGACTAGGCTACCTTAAGAGATACTATTAAGGCGACTATTCTATTTACTAAAAAGAACGTACTTTCTAAGACACTATCTCTTTTAAAGTATTCTATTAAATTATTAAAATAGAACTATAAGAAGTGTAGTATAGTGCTAGGTATACTTAGTCTTACTACTAGAAATATTATAGTTTTTTTCGCTTGTAAGCATAAGAAAGATAGTACTTATAATAAATAATATAAGTTTTAGTAATACATCTTTCTATATATAGCTAATAGGTATTCTAACTAGAACTACCTAATTACGTACACTCTTTATAGTAGTAATAATATAATAATTACTAATACTATAGCTAGATACTAAATAAAGCTTTACTCTACCTATTAATTAGCTATCTCTATTATAATAGAACTTAGATTGTCTCTATATAAGTTAAGAGTAATTAATAAAAGTAGTAATTAAATTAAAGTAGAGCTAAAGAAAATTAGAGTAAAGTAACTTAGTAGAGCTAGATTAGCTACTTCTTTAGTAAACCTAGAGAAGTAGGCACACTAAGAGCGCTAGGCTAGTCTTAAGGTAGTTAAGAAGAGAACTATAGTAGCTAAGTTATAGAAATTAAGGCTTTATAGTATCTAAACTAGTCTTTCTTAACTACTACTACTGCCTAGCGCTAGCGCTTTAAAATCTACTCTAGCTTACTAATCTTTATCTAAGAAGATAGACACTACGCTTAATAAAGATAACTTAGAAGATAAAGACTAGAATTCTAATAAGCTTAAAGCTTTAACTATAGCTAAAAACTATTACTATCTAGATAGAACTTCTAATTTTCTTTAACTAATTCTTAACAGCTATCTAAAGCATACTAAACTTAATAACTGCGAACGTGTTAAAGTTATCTAAGTATAGTATTAAGAAGTCTATATTAGTTACTACTCTAATAGCTTATTAATTAATAGTACTTATATCTATTAGACTTATATATAAGTAATAGCTACCTATATAAGTCTCTTTAAATAAGCTATAAATTTAAAAGCTATAAATAATATTCTTCTTCTTCTATATCTTTTCTAAGATAAGTAGTATAAACTCTAAACCTACTTAATTATATCTATTCTCTTTGTTAAGCAGTATAAGCTTAGTAAATAAGACTCTAATCTTCTTAGCTATTACTTTTGTTCTTAGATAGTTTATAATCTATACCTAATTTCTTTCTAGAAGAAGGTTAGTAAAAAGATAGGTTAAAGTAAGCTAGTAAAAGACTTTAAGTAGAAGAGTAACATTACTATAGAGAACTTTAAGTAGTTGTTCTTTAATAATAACAAACTTAAGAGAATTATTAATAAATTCTTTAAGATATATTATTACTACCTCTAACGTATTAATAGTAATAAGAACCTTAGCTAGCTTTATATTATATACTATTCTCTTATTTAGTAAGCTATCTATACTAACCTTTATTACTAAATACTCTACGCAGTACTTTGCAAAGAGCACACTATAGTTTTCTACTCTTACTATACTAAGTATACTATGCTAAATAATAAGACGTTCTTCTACTATATTAATCTTAATCTATTAGTTACTTACGCTTAAGGTCTAGATACTAATATAATCTAAGAATTAGTTTTAATTAATAATAAGAACTCTTAGAACTATATAGAAGTCTTAGAAGGCTTCTATTATTATATAGAGCTATACTTATAATAGCGTAAGACTACTAAGAAGAATTCTAGTAGCCTTATTAAAGAATAAAAGAATAATATTAACTAGACACTAGAAGTATAAGTAATAGTACTAGGTATAAAGTAGGCTAAGTCTATTTATAGAGAAGAAAATATTTATATTACTTATTCTATAACACTTTATAGCTCTATAGAACTAGTAACTAAGATCTATTAAATAATTCTTCTATAGTATATTATAGTACACTAGAGTATTATAGAGAATCTAGCTATAGAAACGTATAATAAGATCTTAAAAGCTTATTACGATCTTATAGCTTCTTCTACGTTACTATCTAGATATTATAATAAGTATAGTAGTATTAAGTAGGCATTTCTAGTAGATATATATATTAACTTCTTCTTTTAGATCTAGAAAGCTATTCTTATATAAGTCTTCTAGAATAACTCTCTTATACGTAAGAAGATCTATAATCTTTTTAATAAAAATAAGAATAGTATTCTAGAGTATATTAATAAAGAGCGTATGTACGTTATTAAGAAGATTAAGATACTATAGCTAGTAGTTAAGAAGCTTAAGAAGGCTGCCTTTACTAAAAGCGCTAATAGTAAATACTTAGACGTTTTCTTCTTTACTAATAAAAGTAAACCTTCTACTTATAAAAGAGAATAGTATATTTAGAATTATAATTATAGTATAGAAGATACTATTAGACGCCTTATTAATAAGATTAATATAGAACTAGATATTTATTACTACTTCTATAACGCTACTAACCTTAATACTATATCTACTTCTTTCTCTCTATTTAAGACTTCTTAGGCTTACGCTAGTAGTCTAGCGTCTAGTCTATTATTACTCTTTAGCTTCTTGCGCTCTCTAACTATATTGCTACTACTAGTTCTACTACTTTCTTCTTAGTTTAAAATACTAATACTAGCTCTATTAGCTCTTGCTGCTAGCCTATCTAAGCTATATTATAGTAGGTAAAACATAAAGTAGACTAGACATGCTAGTAATATTACTAGTACTTAGATTTTAGGTAAGCTTCTTATTTTACCTAAAATCTAACTACTACCTACACTATAGTAGTATATTACTACTATCTCTACTTAATTATTTATTTTACTTTTTACTTTCTCTTCTATATTTTTTCTTTATCTTTTCTTTATACTATAAGCGATTAATACGTTCTAGATAGTATAATAGAACTATACTACTAGAAAGAGAAAGTTTATACTAGTGCACAAAGTATTCTTATATAAATTAGATCTTTAATAATCTAAGAATTATCTAGAGAGAGAACGTTTTTTAATAAGAGCTCTTTAGAATTATCTTATTATCTACTATCTTATCTTTTACTTATACTTTTTAGTATTAAACTCTTATATAATACCTTAGATAATAGAATCTCTCTATAATAGAACTCTTTTCTACTAAACTATTATCTATATACTTTCTTATTTATACTAACTACTTCGCGTTCTTATAGTAATATATCTTTATACTCTCTAACACCTATATAATAGTAGTAGATAAGAGTAGTAACTAGAGGCTTAAAGACTATTTGCTTATAAATAGTACTAAAAGAAAAGAACTTAAAAAATATTAAATACTTATTAGATATATCTAGAGGCCTAGACTTAATTTTATTAAGTATATTAAGTTTATTATTAAAGATTAGATAGTAGGTAGCTATAAGAATAAAACTAGCTAAAGTCTCTAACTCTTTAAAGCTCTTAATATATCTATAAAAGTCTTTAACCTATTTATAGTTAAGACTATTATATACTATAGTCTTTACTATAAGAAAATATAATATTAGTAGAATATCTTTTAGAAAGTAGAAAAAGAAAAGCGTAGACTTACTCTATTCTATAATAAGATTAGACGTAGACCTTTACTTTAGTAGATTATATAACTCTATTTTCTAATTACTAGCTACTCTAGGTACTAGTTACTTTTTTACTAGTAAAGTAGAAAGAACCTTAGACTCTAAGAGAGTAGAACGCTTATTAGTAGAACTAAACTTCTTACTATTAGAGGTAGTCTTTTAGAAGTTAGATAGAGAAGTAGTATAAAAGTTATTTATACTCTTAATATTATTAGGTACCTAAAGAGTATTCTACGTATACTTATAGTTAGAATTTATTTACTTAATACTTAGTAAAGTCTCTAGGTTAATCTACTCTTAAAGACTCTTAATAGACCTCTTAATATTAGAGTTATAGTTAGGTTTCTCTATAAGCTTTATTATATTAGACTTACTAGCACTAGAAGCTATAAGCTAAGTAGTAGTAGATACTAAATTATCTTTAGGCTTAGGCTTAGTAGTTACTTTAGTAGTAGAAGTTAGCTTAGCTATAGCAGCCTCTTATAATAGAGTAGTAGACG
This sequence comes from Alternaria ventricosa, assembly GCF_023758065.1. Taxonomy (NCBI): domain Eukaryota; kingdom Fungi; phylum Ascomycota; class Dothideomycetes; order Pleosporales; family Pleosporaceae; genus Alternaria; species Alternaria ventricosa. The sequence goes on along the minus strand of NW_026055730.1, from coordinate 6,694 downwards.
CTTTCTTAGATATAGCGCGTAGAAGAGCTTATAAAGTAGCTAGTTACGCGTTAGTAAAGCTAGTAGAGATTATACTAGCGCTCTTAATAATAAGTAGTTTAATAGTCTCTTCTTTAGGCGTAGTATTAATAGCTTTAAAAGATATAGTAAGAGTATATAGAGCTAGAGTAGTTACGTTAAGGTAGAGAAAGAGAAGAGGTAGAAGCGCGCAAAAAAAAGTATATAGTAGATAGAGTATAGAAAAAGTTATAAGTAGTATTAAGAATATTATAGAGAAGTTTTCTAGATATATTTACTACCTAAAGAGCTATTAAGCCTATAGTAATAGATCTACTTTTCTTATAAGAGCTGCTACGTAATACTAGATTATAATACTAGAATTTTAAAGCTAACTAGTATATAATAATACTCTTAGAATATAGTAGTAATATAGTAAGAATAGTAGATTACTAGCCTAAGAAATGTAATATATTTTAGAAGGTCTAGAGTTTAACTAAAAACTACTCTACTAGAGTAATAGTAAAACTCTAGCTAGATATCTTAAGTAGCTTATAAGATTAGAGCTTACTAAGAAGAAAAAACTTTTAGATAGACTATAGAATAGCTTTAAGAAGCTTAGAAAGAGAAGTCTATCTTAGAAAAGAATTATATTATTCTAAGAATATACTTAGCAGCTATCTATACTATAAGAAAAGTAGTAAAGGCTGCTACTATTACTACTTCTTAACCTTAGCTTAAGACCTAGTATTATTATAATTAGTAATAAGAAGATTAGAATATTATATTAGAAAAAGTATATCTAAATAATATTTAGGCTCTAAAGCTAAAGAAGAAGAGACTTTCTTTCTTTTAAGTAGAGAAGAGAAGTAATATAGATTTAGGTATTATAATATTATAAGTATAAGAATATAGAATAATAAGAAAAGACTTAGAAGTATATTATAATTTTATTTACTATAAGTATAGAATAGAGTAGATAGACTTAAGAGTTAATTAGAGAGAAAAAAGACTAGAGAACTATCTACGTATAGAAGAGCTAGTAAAGCTAGAAGTTATAGAATTAGTAGAAGTTAAAGAAGAAATAGGCTTAGTAGTTCTAGTAGAAGTAGTAATAGAAGTAGTAATAGTAGAAGCCTTAGACTTAATAATATTATTACTAATAGAATTTATCTTAGAAGCTATAGCCTTCTTAAGCGTAGTCTACTTATAAAGCTAACTATAACTTTTAAAGACTTAGATAGTAGAAGAAGTAGCCTAGTAAAGAACGTAGTAAATATAGAGATAAGGTCTTCTAGTTAGTATAATAAGCTTAAGAATACTAGTAGCTAAACTACTATTAAACCTAATAAAAAGCGCAGTGTTCTAAGTAAATAGGCTAGTAGGTAGATTAGAATTCTTAGGTTAGCTCTAATACTTAGTAATAGTTAACGTAGATACGCTATTACTCTTACTATAAATCTTTAAGCGTAGTAATAATAACTAAATATAAAGCGCGCTAGTAGAAGTAGAAGTAGTCTTAGTATTAGAAGCTTTCTTAGGTAAATTATAACTAAGATCTTTTAGGCTTAGTTAGAAAGAAAAGTTATAACTAGCGTTAATATTACTTAAATAGTATCTATACTAAGTAGCTAGACTATTACTAGCTTAGGTAAATAAGGCCTTATTACTCTTTTTAAATATAGTAGTTAGCTTCTTACTAGCCTTAAGACAAGTAAGAACACTCTTAGAGAGACTAGTAATTATATTAGAGGTAACTATAGATTTAGTAGCTATAGTAGAGTTAAGACTATATCTTACTATACTAGTTTCTAAATAAATATATTAGTAAAGTAACTAAAAGTAGAGAAGTAAGTGTCTAAAAGATAGTTAGCAACTTATAGTAAAATAAGTAGACCCAATAATTACTATACTTTAAGTAGTTAGTATATATACCTTTTTTTATTAACTTACTATTAAAATATATTTAGATATACTAACTAAATATCTTCTTGTAATTTAATAAAGCGTAGTAACTATAGACTATAATCTTAATAGAAGAGTTTTTAGAGAAGAGGTTAATCTTACTAACTAGTTTAGCTCTAAAGTAGTGTAATAAGATAAGAGCCTTAAGGTTAGAGTTAAATACTTAGCGCGCAGAATTATTATCTAGATAAAAGAACTTAGTAACTATTATCTCTAAATTAGCTATATAAAAGCTACTCTTTATATTAATCTATATATCTAACTAAAAGCTCTTCTAGTTAGTATATAGAATAGAGAAAGTTAGGCTAAGTATACGCCTAATACCTTAAAGGTTATAGAGAATTTCTTACAGCTTCTTAGTAAAGAAAAAACTAATAGTAAAGAATTTCTAAGTCTTAACTAATAAGGCTAGAGATATTAGAATAATATTTAAGTAGAAAACTCTAGAGAAAAGAAAAGACTTATACTAGTTAATATACTATTTATAGCTAGAGTTAGAACTATTATACTTATATAGTAGAACTATAATTATACTTTACTCTCTATTCTTAATAGCTTTAGTTAGAGAGAGAATAGAAACGTATATTAACTTATTCTAGCTCTTCTTCTTCTTAGAAGAATAAGAAGTAAGCTTTTAAGAAGGCTTTATACTTAACTTAAAAAGTAAATTAGGCTAAGAAGAGCTAGAAGAGTTAGTATTATAAATAGAAGAGAGTAGTGTAGTAGTATTAGGCGTGTTAGTTATAATAGTGTTAGCTAGCTTAAGCCTAGCGCTAGTCTTAGTCTTAATTAGAGACTTAACCTTAGGTAAAGTAGGTAGAGTAGAATTAGCTAATAACTACTTAAGCTTATAAGAAGGTTAGAGTAATAGTATAGTACTATTACTAGTATCTATAGCTATAAGCTAAGTAGTAATAGATATAGAACTATTAATAACTTTAGGCTTAGTAGTTACTTAAGTAGTAGGTATTTACTTAGTAATAGTAAGAGCTTATAAAGTAATAGTAACAGTCTACTTATTAGTAGTAGGCTTAATAATAGGTATAGTAGCTAATTTACTTTTAGAGCGCGCTAGTAAAGTTATTATAGAGAGTAACTAGAGTAGATAAAGTTAAGTAAAAGTAGAGAAAAAGAAGAGAATAAAGTAGAGAAAGAATAGTAAAAGGTAATAAGCGCAAGAGTAAAGTTAAAGCTAGCAATTATAATACGTAAGAAGAAAAGTTATAATATTATTATTTTAATAGCCTAGTTACTAAGCGCTAAAAAGCTTTTAGATAAAAAAGTAGAGCTACTAGCGTATAGAGTCTAATAGTAGTATAGTATATATAAATCTCTAAAATACTCTATAAATACTTTAGTAATATAATAGAGATAGTAGACTAGCTATTAAAGAAAAAGTTAATATTATAGAAAGTTAAGAGCTTAATAGGTAGCTGCTATAGAAAAGTAAATATTAAACTTAAGAAAGATATAGGTTTAAACCTAAGAGATCTTTAGCTACTAATATTAAAAGTAGTTAAGATAGGTAATAAAAGATACTAGAGAAGCTAAGAAATAGGCTATAGGTAGGCAGAAGAGATTAAATTAGATAAGAAGAAGATTAGAGAAAATATACTAGAGTAGAAAGAGGCTAAAGAGAGTTTACATTTAGATTTCTAGGTAGAAGTTTAGCGTATAGTATATTTAAAATAAGTAGACAAAACTTAGTAATATAATAGGTAGAAGAAGATATCTAAGAGCTATTCTCTCTCTTAGACTTAAGAAGAAGAAAAAGCCTTCTTCTTAAGTATAAAAGAGATATAGTAGTAAAACTAGTAATATAATAAAGAGCTAAATAGCTATTAGACTTAAGAGTTAGTGCGCTAGAAGAAGCTAGGTCTAAATAGTATTTAGACAAGAATAATAACTACATATATACATATAATATAATTAATTATATTAAGTACCTATTCTAATAGAGATACTACTAATCTCTCTACTATAATAGGTATTATAAGCTACCTAAGGTCTAGTCTTAAGGCACTAAGGTACTATATCTTAAGGTACTTATTATAGAATTCTCTAGTATTAAAGGTAAGCTTTATAAAGGCTGCGTTAAATTTATCTAAGTATACCTTACTACTTTACTTAAATATTATTAACTTTCTTTATAATCTCTTCTCTAATATATTATCTAAGAACTACTAGTCTAGAAACTTCTAGAATGTGTTTACGTTACTAGACTTCTTAAAATAACTTATCTAAGATAGCGTAATACTTACTACTCTATCTATTAACCTAGAGAAGATATACTCTAGTTAGCTTTCTAGTCTCTCTCTATTATATTATAGCTTATTTGCTATCTAGAGTTTAAACTTTTAGTAGTTACTTTAGTCTCTAGTAAAAAAGTAGAGGTCTAGAATCTTAATAGATTATAATAAGTTAGCTTAAGCGTTTTATAGCCTAAGAAGTTTAGCTTTAGCTTATTTAGCTCTTATAGCGTATATATTAGTTAAAGTAGAAAAAAAAGAAAAAGTAGGTATATTTAGAAAAAGAGAGTTATATTATATATTATTCTTAAGTTACGCAATCTTATAATAGAGAAAGTTTAGCGTTTCTAAAGTAATTACTAGTTCTATAAGTAGTTTTAAAAAAGTAGTATTATTCTCTATAAGTTAGTTAGTGTTAGATATATCTAAGAAGAGAAAGACGAAGGTCTATTTAGTCTATATTCTTAGCATTTCTTTAACTAGCTAGAGTTTAGTCTATCTCTTATTAGTATCTATCTCTGTGTCTAATATAGACTAGAGTTACTAAGTAATATACTCTTAGCTATTACTCTACTCTACTAGAGTAATAGTATACTAGGCTATATTCTCTACTAAAGTGTATAAAGTTATATCTATAATAAGAAGGTTTCTATAAACTTTCTTAGAATATTAATTAAATTTAATTATAAAGAGCTAACTCTAAGAGTAAGTACTAGAAAAGTAATAGATAAATTTAATAGCCTAGAAAGAAAAGCTTTCTAGATAGCTATATACTTTAGAAGAGTTTTCTAAGCTTAGCTAAAACTAGACTAGGTTTCTAAGGTTTCTAGCTAAGAACTTTTCTAGACGCAGCCTATTACACTTCTATAGACTACTCTAAGACTACTACTAAAAAGAAAGCTCTTAGTTAGACTATTCTAGTAATTATTATATAGACTATTATTAAGGCTATTATAGAAGCTATTATTAGAGCTTTTAAGGCCTATCTTACTTATCTTATATTACGTTTTAAGACTACTAAGACTATTACTACTATTAATACTATTAAGATTATTATACTACTACTATAAAGGCTTCTAATATATAGACTAAGACTTTCTATAGTTTTTTATTATAGCTAAGCCTTTAAGCAACTTACTAGTAATATATAGAAGTTCTTTTATAGGCTATACTTACTCTAAAGAAAGTAATAAAATAGTTATTATATTACTAGCGTTACTCTTTCTACCTAGAGTAATTTATTAATTATCTATACTATCTATACTTATAACTTTATATATAAGCTTAGGCTATAGACAGCTCTACTTATAGAGATAAAGATAGCTATTATATACTAGCGTAAGGCGTTTATTAGAATTCTTAGCTAGAGTAGTAATAAATAAACTAAAGAGAATAAAGTGTTTAAGGCCTACCTCTAGTATAATAATACTATTAAATAGATAGCAGCTATATTAGTATTCTACTATTATAGTTACTCTTAAGAACTAAGAGAGTAGTTATCTTTGTTAGTAATATAGGCGTTACTTAATATAAAGTTTCTCTTCTTAGTAAGGCTTTAAAAGTAATATATTATTAGTTAGAAGTCTTAGTACTAATAGTAATATACTAGTGCACAAGGTGTTCTTATATAAATTAGATCTTTAACAATCTAAGAATTACCTAGAGAGAGAATGTCTTTTAATAAGAGCTCTTTAGAGATTATCTTATTATCTATAATTTTATTTTTTACTTATACTTTTTAGTATTAGACTTTTATATAATACTTTAGACAACAAAATCTCTCTATAATAGAACTCTTTTCTACTAAACTATTATCTATATACTTTCTTACCTATACTAACTACTTTATATTCTTATAGTAATATATCTTTATACTCTCTAATACCTATATAAATAGTAAAGCCTATAGAGATATATTTTACTATATAGTATAAGAAGTAGTTAGTATACATTAATATAACGTAAATAGTAATAATAACTACTAAAAACACTATAAGTACAGACTTAGCTCTTTTCTTTAGATTAGCTAGAACTATAATAGTAGTTATATTTAGGCTAACTATGTTCTTACTACTAAGTAATATTAGATAAGATAATTGCGCAGGTAAGGTAGCTACTTAGAAATACTAGAAAATAGTAATTTAACTAATACTTAGAATAGTAATATTAGAAGTATAATAAAATACTATATTAACTAGGTTAGTATAATACTATAAGAGTATATTTAGAACGCACACTAGTGCAGAACTATAGTTTAATAGAACTAATAACTTAATAGAGTATTATAGTAAGTAAAACGCTAAGCTATACTAACTATAAAGGTATTTAGAAAGTATTCTCTACTATTAGGTAGAGGGCATTAAACACTATTAAGTATTAAGAACTTATTTTTTAATTATACAATCTCTATAGTATAATATCTATTTAGTATTTAGTTTATTAAGTAAAGAAGTATTAGCTTCTTTATAAGTTATTTAAAACTA
>NW_026055685.1:2106091-2112376 GCF_023758065.1 Alternaria ventricosa | reverse complement strand
AACCCTAACCCTAACCCTAGCCCTAACCCTAACCCTAACCCTAACCCTAACCCTAACCCTAACCCTAACCCTAAGCCTAACTAGATTCTAGTCTCGCGGGTAATAATGTTACTAAGCTGGTTAGTCTCCTAAGGGCTAGTAGCGGTTACCTAGATATAGTCTGTTAGTAAAGCGCCTTGCACCTCGCTTTTAAGGTGCTTAGTAAGTAGCTAGACGTACGCTAGGTAGATAGTAAATAACTAACTAACTTGCTAGAGCAAAAACCGTAGAATAACTTTAGGCTTATTCTACAAGGCCTAACTTTTATAATACCTGCTAATAAACACTACTTAGCTGTCTATAATAAATATGTTTTAGTCTTACATGTAGCTGTTGCGATAGCAGGTAGAAGTAATTTTAGTGCCTCTAGCTAGCTGCCTACTAGTAACGTGAGTAAGGAAGAGAAGGATTTTAAGGAATTAGTCTACCTTTTTTAGGTAGCAGCGCACTGCCTAGAGTCGCTAGAAAGTATTTTAGGAGCTGCGTAGTTTGCGGCTCTAAGAACTAGCTAGTATCTTAGATATAGTTTCTTCTAAACTGCGTGCTAATTTATTATTAGAGCGTAAAAGAAAGGAATAGCCTCTTTAGCTAAAGGTAACGTTGTCCTAAATCTTTCTAAGCAGTATTTAAAATCGCTCTGCCTCTATAGTAGTCTAAAGTAAGTCCTTCTAAAGAGCGTTCTCCCTCTTTTATAGTATACTAGCGACTATAGCTTAAAAACTAGTTAACAGAATTAGCTAACTATGCATATACAAAGTGCCTCTGTCTTTAGACTACTATAAGATAGAAGCGTTAGCAGTATTTAATATAATATACTTTAAATATACTAAAAGGCTTAGCATCTCGCTAAAGGGGCTGTACGTACCGTTAACTAGGTACTGCTTTCTTGCCTAGATAAAATGCTCTCTGTCTTGCTTAGTCTACTACTAGTAATTAGCAGTAGAAAGTAGAATTTTAATAGCTAACACGCGTATGTAGTACACTACTCCTGCTAGCATGTAGAAGTAATTGTAGGCCTCTCGCAGGTAGTTAGTAGTCTTATTAATACCTAAAATAGTAAGAAAGTAAATTAACCCGCTACTAAAGAGCTCGTCTCTAGTAATGTAAAATATAAACTCTTAAAACAGGCGCAGAAGACAGGCAATTTAAGAGGCTAGGCTATCTAGGTACACAGCGCTAATAAAGTCTCTAGTAAGTTGCTTTTAGCTACTAGCCTAGAGGAATAGCTACTTTGCATTGCGCATTTTATCTCTATAGTATAGTAAGAGGCTAGTCTAACTATTAGTGTCTAAATCTAGTTTACTCTCTACACTAAGCTAAGTTTAAAATAAATCGCTTCTACTGCTATTAGCGCCTATCTCTTAGGCGTTGTAGACACGCAGTAGGTAGTAGACAAAGCGTTTTATATACTTAGTATACTGCTTCTAGCTTTCTAAGTTTTGTAGGCGTGCTATTAGGCGCAGGTTAATTTACTTAGCGTTAGAGCTTTGTAACTAGTGTCTGCTCTTAAGCCTAAGAGTAGAAAGCCCGCTAACCGCCTATTTAATTGCTTATTTAACAATAGCAGCTACTTAAGTAAGTAGCGTATTGTCTTTATTAGGCATACGGCTTGCCTAGTAAAGGTAGAGAAGATTACACTTAGCAAGATAAATTAGCTAGTAATTTCTCTTAAACTAGCTAGTGTAGTTAGTCTTTACAACTATAGCGTTAGCTATAGTAAGTAACTCTGCATGCTTTACTTATAAACTTTAAATTTCTTATAATATAAGTAAAATTTTGCTAAAGGGAGTGCTGCTTTCGCCTTTAGTAATAGGCTGTACTTTAAAGTATTTCTAAAAGCTGCTAGTACAGAAGAATATCTACGCTTAAATATAAGCCTAAGGCTCTTAGTCTTAGAGGCTAGTTCTCTAGTTATAGGCCTTGTTATAATAGCGCTAAATCTTATTGCAGTTCTTAGTAATAAATTTACAGCCTACACAGGTGCAAGAGTAAGCTAGAATTAGAGCGCCTAGAAGTAGTATTAGTAGTTAATTTAGTAGTAGAAGAGTAATATCTCTTAGGTTAGTAAGTAGAAGAGTGCTAATCTAATAGCGTTTATCTAGCGCTTACTACTCTTTCTTCTTAACTTAGTAAGACTTCTTAAGATGCCTAGTCTAACTATAGACAGCGCTATAGTCTTTGCAGACAAGGACTTAGTATACTAGTAGATAGCTTAAGTAGTTGCCTAGAGTTTAAATTTTAGGCGCTAAGCCTTAGAGCTAGCAAGCAGGTAGAGCTATTATAGGTGTTATAGGTAGAGTGTTAGCCTAAAGACTAGCGTAAGCGCTAGTTACAAGGCAGCTAAGAAGCGGGGTCTTTAGCTACGTAATTACTTCTACAATACCTACACTATAGGCTACACTTTACAAATTTAATAGCGCTTCTTATTTATTAAAGAGTAGAGGCTATAACTCTATAGTAATAGAAGAGAGAAGATTAATATAAAAAGCAGCGTTGTAAGCCTAAAGCATAAAGAAAGCTAATTACTAATTAACCTATCTAACTTAGATAGGCTAGCAGAGCGTAGATAAACAGCCTTGTTAATAACATTATAGGCTCTATGTGCTATCTCGCAGTAGAAGTTAACCTGCTTCTAGTACCTCTTACTGTCCCTACGTGCGCTCTGCACCTTATTGTAGTATAATTTAACTTTGCTCTTAGCCTTAGTTACCTCTTACTTATAGTGCGTAGCTAATTTCTTAAGATATTTCTTCTTTTTACAGACAACTATAATCTTCTTAGCATAGTAGTAAATAAGCTGCATAAAAGACCTAACGCAGGCAGCGCTCTCTTTAAATTTATAGAATAGCTGCTTAGCTGTCTACGTAAGATTACTATAGCGCGTAGTAATAGTACTAGTGCAGGAGGGCGTAGTAGAAAGCAAGGTGCTCTAGTATTTGTAAGAGCTAGTAGTACTCTGTAGTTTAAGAGGGCTAGTAGTGCTCTGTTATTTAGAAGGGCTAGTAGTGCTCTAGTATATAGAAGGGCTAGTAGTTATCGCACTACTACTAGGCTTAAAGAAATTAAGTACTCTAAGCTTCTTATAAGAGTGTAGAGATAGTAGAAAGGTAAGTTAAAGTAGTAGTAGAGCTTGCGTCTGCAGTAGAGACGCGTTAATTTTAAAGTAAGCGCGCTTAGTTAACATAATTCTAGTAGAAGAGGGGGCGTAAGCAAGTAGACATAGAAGTAGTGTACTACAGGGAGATAAAGTAGGTGCCTAAGGCGCAATTTAGTAGGAAGGTAGATAGAAAGGTAAAGACATTAAGTAGTAAAACGCAATAAGAGAAGGCAGGGCTAGCGCGCTCTAGAGCTAAGAAAACAATATTCTAGGTTAGCTAGCCGCTAACACTAAGTACAACAGGGTATATGTAGCTATAGAGGCACTAAATTTAACACTAGAGGCGCCTATTTTAAGTGCTTAATTTAGTAACTAATTCTAACTACAGGCGCCTAATTTTAGCCTTAATTTAAGCCTAAAATTTAGCTGCAGGTGTTAGATTTAGCTGTAAAGGCGCTCTTTTTTAGCTGCAGAGGCACTAATCTCTAGCTATAGAGGCGCCTATTTTAAGTGCTTAATTTAGTAACTAATTCTAACTGCAGGCGCCTAATTTTAGCCTTAATTTAAGCCTAAAATTTAGCTGTAGGCGTTGAAATTTAGCTGTAAGCGCTAAATTCTAGCTGCACGTAGGCTGTACTAGCAGCGAGCGCAGTAATTACGTAAAGAACTTTAAAATTTAGCTCTAAACTTCTCTACTCTATAACTTTACAACGTAAGCAGCTATTAACAAGCTAAGTGTAGCGTTAAATTCGCGCAGTAATTCTGCACAAAATAGCCTACTTAGATTTTGTCTAGGCTCTTAGGCGGTAAAGTTTAAAAGCCTTAGAGCTACTGCTTTAGGGCTACCCTCTATTTCTTATTAGTGCTTATCGCTCTTACTAAAATTTGCTTAGGGCTAGTAGCCCTAAGCACGTTCTCTAGAGTAGGCTTAGCATCTTGCTAAAAGAGCTGTACGTGCTGTTAACTAGGTACTGCTTTCTTACTTAGATAAAATACTCTCTGTCTTGCTTAGTCTACTACTAGCGATTAGTAGTAGAAAGTAGAATTTTAATAGCTAACACGCGTATATAGTACACTACTTCTGCTAGTATATAAAAGTAATTGTAGGCCTCTTATAGATAGTTAGTAGTCTTGTTAATATCTAAAATAGTAAGAAAGTAAATTAACCTACTACTAAAAGGCTTATCTCTAGTAATGTAAAATATAAACTCTTAAAATAGGCGCAGAAGATAGGTAATTTAAGAGGCTAGGCTATCTAGGTGTACAGCGCTAATAAAGTCTCTAGTAAGTTACTTTTAGCTGCTAGTCTAGAGGAATAGCTACTTTATATTGCGCATTTTGTCTCTATAGTGTAGTAAGAGACTAGTCTAACTATTAGTGTCTAAATCTAGTTTACTCTCTACACTAAGCTAAGTTTAAAATAAATTACTTCTACTACTATTAGCGCCTATCTCTTAGGCGTTATAGACACGTAGTAGGTAGTAGACAAAGCGTTTTATATACTTAGTATACTACTTCTAGCTTTCTAGGTTTTGTAGGCGTACTATTAGGCGTAGGTTAATTTACTTAGCGTTAGAGCTTTATAACTAGCGTCTGCTCTTAAGCCTAAGAGTAGAAAGCCTGCTAACTACCTATTTAATTACTTATTTAATAATAGCAGCTACCTAAGTAAGTAGCGTATTATCTTTATTAGGTATGCAGCTTGCCTAGTAAAGGTAGAGAAAATTACACTTAGTAAGATAAATTAGCTAGCGATTTCTCTTAAACTAGCTAGTGTAGTTAGTCTTTGTAACTATAGCGTTAGCTATAGTAAGTAACTCTATATACTTTGCCTATAAACTTTAAATTTCTTATAATATAAGTAAAATTTCGCTAGAAAGAGTGCTACTTTTGCCTTTAGTAATAGGCTATACTTTAAAGTATTTCTAAAAGCTACTAGTGTAGAAGAATATCTGCGCTTAAATATAAGCCTAAGGCTTCTAGTCTTAGAGGCTAGTTCTCTAGTTATAGGCCTTATTGTAATAGCGCTAAATCTTATTATAGTTCTTAGTAATAAATTTATAGCCTGCACAGGTGCAAGAGTAAGCTAGAATTAGAGCGCCTAGAAGTAGTATTAGTAGTTAATTTAGTAGTAGAAGAGTAATATCTCTTAGGTTAGTAAGTAGAAGAGTACTAATCTAATAGCGTTTATCTAGCGCTTACTACTCTTTCTTCTTAACTTAGTAAGACTTCTTAAGATACCTAGTCTAACTATAGATAGCGCTATAGTCTTTGCAGATAAAAACTTAGTATACTAGTAGATAGCTTAAGTAGTTGCCTAGAGTTTAAATTTTAGGCGCTAAGCCTTAGAGCTAGTAGGTAGGTAGAGCTATTATAGGTGTTGTAGGTAGAGTGTTAGTCTAAAGACTAGCGTAAGCGCTAGTTATAAGGCAGCTAAGAAGCAGAGTCTTTAGCTACGTAATTACTTCTATAATACCTGCACTATAGGCTACACTTTGCAAATTTAACAGCGCTTCTTATTTATTAAAGAGTAGAGGCTATAACTCTATAGTAATAGAAGAGAGAAGATTAATATAAAAGGCAGCGTTATAAGCCTAAAGCATAAAGAAAGCTAATTACTAATTAACCTATCTAACTTAGATAGGCTAGTAGAGCGTAAATAAACAGCCTTATTAATAATATTATAGGCTCTATGTACTATCTTATAGTAGAAGTTAACCTGCTTCTAGTACCTCTTGCTATTTCTACGTGCGCTCTGCACCTTATTACAGTATAATTTAACTTTACTCTTAGCCTTAGTTACACTAAATTTAACACTAGAGGCGCCTATTTTAAGTGCTTAATTTAGTAACTAGTTCTAACTGTAGGCGCCTAATTTTAGTCTTAATTTAAGTCTAAAATTTAGCTGCAGGCGTTAAAATTTAGCTATAGGCGTTAGATTTAGCTATAAAGGCGCTCTTTTTTAGCTATAGAGGCACTAATCTCTAGCTGTAGAGGCGCCTATTTTAAGTGCTTAATTTAGTAACTAGTTCTAACTATAGGCGCCTAATTTTAGCTTTAATTTAAGCCTAAAATTTAGCTATAGGCGTTAAAATTTAGCTATAGGCGTTAGATTTAGCTGTAAAGGCGCTCTTTTTTAGCTGCAGAGG
>NW_026055729.1:0-18868 GCF_023758065.1 Alternaria ventricosa | reverse complement strand
ATTTAAGGATTTTATAAATAGAATTAGTCTAGTTAAACTAGATTAATTATTTATAACTAGTTATTATTATTATTATTTATAATAATAAAAATAGTATATTAATACTATTACTACAGGGCTTAGGTTTTCAACCCCTAAGTTCTTATACCTTAGAGATTCTAGTCTAGGCTTTATATTTAGTTATTATTATATAACTATTTATATTAGCAAATAAGAATAGAAATAAAAATAGGTTTTTAAGATAGTTATTAAAACTTCTTATATAAATTGTTATTAATAAGTTAGTTATAAAAACTACTTATATTTTCTTATTATTTAGTTGTTAAGAACTGCAGCTTAAGGGGGTGTGTAAAGATTATAATAACTTAGTTATTATTATCTTTTTATTATTAAGCTTTGTTAAGATTGCACTTATTATTATTTCTTAACAAATTAGAAGAATTCCTAGTAAATCTAATTACTTACGTAATTAAGATCTTAGTAGCTAGTTTTAATCTGCTACACTAGGAGATTCTAAAACACCTCTATTTATCTTAGCCCGGCTATTATTAGAGTTATTACGTAATATAATAACTCTTATCTTTCTTATCTCTCTTTCTGCAATTACTAAAAGATCTAGTAGTAAACTAATTATTAGTCTATGCAGTACAACGCATAGACTAATATAAATTAGTACTAGTCTAGATTATAAATCTAGAAGATAAGAAGAAGTTAGCAGACTTAGATTATAAATCTAAGAATTAAGTAGATTTAATTATAAATCCTTATCTTTAGGCAGAAATAGGCAGATATTTACGCAATTATTCTAGTAGCTATTTTCTATAAAAGAAATAGCAATTCTCTATAGTTATTCTTTACTTAGCAATAATATTATTACCTTTTACCTATTATTTACTCTGTAATTATATTGCAATCTTTATTAGTTATACTATTTATTATAGTATTTAACTACTTTGTTCTAACAAAGCTATATTCTATTATTAGAGAATAGTTTCTGTTACCTCTCTATTCTTTACAGTATTATAGTTAAGTACTACTTTAACTTACTTATATAAATACTTAGTATACTTTAAATACTAATTCTAATAAGTTTTAAACTTAAAAATTTTACTTTTTAATTACTTACTAAAGTAACTATAACTATAACTTTTACTAAAAGACTTTAACTTTTCTTAATCTTAAATAGCTTACTTTTTAATTAAGTTAGACTACTAAAAGCTAGAATTTTATAGCTAAAAACTATAATTACTAATAAAGATACTATACTTAAAATTATACTTAATAGTCTTTTAAATATTTTTATTATCAAAGTTAGTAAACTTATAGCGCTTTTAACTTAAATAAGTACTTTTAATATATAACTTTAAGCGCTTATAATACTTAGCTTAATCTTAGTAAAGGTTAAAGTTATTTCTTAGTATATAGCTCTAATCTAGTTAACTATTATTCCTTATAAAGCTCTAAGTTAGTTAAGTATTAGTACTTTAATTTTATTATAAAAAGCTTAATAAGTTATTAGCTATTATTATTCTAGAAGAAAGAAGTAGATATTAATTAGTAGCTATTTAGAGTTATTTATATAGAGAAGGTTAAGCGCTTATATATAGAGTATTAATAAGTAAAGTGCTATTACACTAAGCGCTATTACGCTAAGTACTAGCTAATACATTATAATTACTACTACTAAAAGTATTATAGTTAAAGTATAAAACGCTATTATAGTAGAAGCTAAAGCGCTAACACTTATAGCTATTATTTAAGTTAGAAGTTAGATTATAAAACTAAATTATAATAGTAAGCTATTAATTCAAGTATAAGAGTAAAAGCTTACTATAGTAATAAAAAGATTAAAAAAGTAAGTTAAGTAGTATATTAATTATAGTAAAGAGTTTAGACCTAGAGCTTAAAAGTACTAAAGCTTAAAAGCTAAGAATCTTAAGTAGATATATTAATTAAATAGGTAGCTTATCAGCTTATTAGCTTAGATATCTTAATAAATTAAAAAAAGAAATTATTATAAAGAAGAGAAGAATCAGAAAAACTTATTATTATTAATAAAGTCTCTTATTTTAGCTTAAGCGTATACTTATATAAGTAGCTAGCGTAGCTTATTAAGCTATTAATTACGCTATAAACTTTACTTAGAAAAAACTAAAAGCCTAGATTTTACTATTAAGATTATCTTTTACTAGTTAAAAACCTAGATTTCTATAGCTATTAGCTATATTTTAAACTATTATAAAGGAATTTCTAAACTAATAAAGTTAATCTCTAGAATATTAGACTTTATTTAAATAAGTAAAAGCTTACTACTATTAGTATTAAGTATAATTAAGAGCTCTTAACCTAGACTCTCTAGTCTAAGTTAGAATAACCTACCTATATACACCTATTTAACGCAGCTCTTAAGCCTACTAAAGCTATATAGCGCTTTAGGCGCTTACTACCTTAAGTAGCTACTTAGCTAGTACTTTTATAATATATTTATACCTATACTTATCTACTATATATCTACCTTACGTACTACTTTACTTATTACTTTATATACTACGTAATTACTCTATACTATACGTATTATATTATATTATATATATATATATACTAATATACTAAATTAAGCTTTATATTTAGCTACTTTTATAGAAACGCTATTACTAGTAATATTATAATACTATTACTATTATTACTTACTACTCTACTATATATATATAAATACTAATACTAATATAAGACTTAACTAATATATTACACTACGCGCCTTATAGACGCTTATAAAATATATAAGTATAGCTCTAACTTATTTTACGCTTTAATAACGTCTATCTAGATTTTTTATTTACTAGTTATTTTCTTTTTATTTAGATCTTTACTGCTACTTTTTAAATTAAGAGCACTTACTACTCTTTTTACTAGCTTTTTTAGCTACTCTAGCTACTTACCTATAAAGCTATTATTATATATTACTTCTACTTACTATTAGCTATTATCTATTACTACCTTCTTTTTATACTTATATACTTTATACTTTAATATTTTTAAGAAACTACCTAAATAACTTTAGAACTTAGATATTTAATACATCTTTTACTTTCCTCTTATAATATACTATTTTTACTTTCTCTTACTTCTTAATAGTCTTAATATTTAAATTTATAAAATCTACTACTTATAAGAGCTTATACGTAAGTCTCTTTTTACTAGTTTTTTCTATACTTAATTAGCGCCTATATATATATATATATATACTTATAATACTTACTAGCCTCTTTAGGTAGTTTTATAAAAATTAGCTATATACTTTATCTTACTTATATATTTCTTACTTTAGATAAAATATGTTTAATAATACTTTATCTTATACTAAATAAAGTTCTTTTAAAGTACGCTTTTTACTACTATACTTTTATAACTATACTCTTATAACTATACTTTTTTTTAGCTTTTTTACTTTTAGCTTTTTAGCTACTATAGTTTAATATATAACTTAAATTAATTTAGAATACTTACTACGTTCTAGCTACTTAACTTACACTTAGTTACTATATTTACACTTTTATTCTATCTACAGCTACTATAATTACGCTTACTACCTCTTCTTAAAGTATAATTAAATACTTAGGTAGACTATAACTTACTACTATACTTTTAATTCTTAAGCCTAAACTCTACTAAAGTATACTAATTATATTACATTTAATAGAATTAGTTTTAGTAAAGAAAATTAATACTTTTACTACTTTAGAGAGTATATTAAAGTTAGAGAGTAGTTATATCTTTCTAATTATAAATATATAGTTTCTTAGCTCTTAGGTATATAGCTAAAGATTTTATTCTAACTTTCTCTTATAGTAGAATAATTATAATATACTAAATTATCTCTAATTATTAATTATCTCTAGCTTCTAGACTTATAGCACGCTAGAAGCTTATATTCTACTATAGCTTTTTAAGTATAGATTTACGTATATAACTAGTAGTGTTTACCTACTAAGCTAGCTCTTAGCACTTAGCACTTAGCCTTAAGCTCTTTATTATATTACTATAAATTATTAAAGTAAATAGTACCTAGCTTTATATTCTTTATTACGTTACTACTAATAATAAAAGTAATACTATATATATACTTATAATATCTTTTTCTTATTCTCTCTGATATACTCTACTAGTTAGCTTACTTATTTAAGCCTAATTCTAAAATACTTATGTTATTACTTAACTCTTAATTACTACTCTCTTTTTCTATTAATACTACTTACTTATTATAAAAGCTATATATACTTCTATTAGTTAATTAATTTATATATAAAATAATAAGTATATAGAGTAGCTATATTATTATTATAGTATCTAGAAAGTAGAGAGACTATTATAGCTATATACTACTACTAGTTACACTATCTATAATAAACTTAATAAAGATTAGCTTTTATTAGATAAATACCTAGTAATATTAAAGCTTATATAGTATTAAAAATATATTTTCATTTTATATAAAAAGACTATAACTCTAAAGACTACTTGAAAATTAAAGTACTAGCTTACTACTTAATTCTTAATAAACTATATAGTAGCTTATTACTAGTAATATTCTTTATAATAAACTTCTAAGAATCTAATAGACTACCTAAGTAGTAAAGCTTTACTTAGTTTACTTTCTATACTTCTAGATTCCCAAAGAGCTATATTAGCTAATCTAGAATACTATAGACTACTTTTCTATTAAAGTCCTTACAGAATACTAACTAAAGAGTTATATTATAGAAAAAATATTAGTTACCTATTATTTGTTTAAAGTGAAGTTATTACTTATTAAGTTTATTAGTTTTTAATTTATTTATAAAGAAAGATATTAGAAGCCTTAGAAAAAAAAGAAAGAGCTAAGAGCTATATAGAATATAGAAAGCTATAACTACTAGCTAGATATCTACTAAGCTAGTTTTTATAACTCTTTACTACTTATAATAGTTACTATATATTAACTCTACTTTATAACTTTCTTAATATAACTATATTAAGTAAAACCTTTCTTTTTAACTACTGTAGTATTTATAAAGTATTATAGTATAGCTATAACTTTTCTTTTATTACTTAGTTATAGTAAGATCTCTTTTACGCGTTACTTTTAATAGTTTAAAGTATCTATAATATAATACTATACTTTTACTTTAAAATAGTTATTAAGAAATTTAAAGTAATATACGTAGCTATTTTAGCTTATTTAAATATAACCTAGACGTAAAACTATTAATCAACTTACGTAAAGTTAGTTTACTTATTATTTACTTACTTTATACTTTTAAGCTAGGTTATAAGTTTAAAATTTCTCTATTTCTATATATAAAAAATAGATATATTTTTCTATTTTATTGTAGATCTAAAGTATAGAGTAAAGTACTTGTTATAGCTCTATTATCTAAGTGTAGAGTAAAGTACTTATTATAGCTCTATTATTAAAGTATAGAATAAAGTACTTATTATAGCTCTATTGTTAGAGTATTACTATATAGTAAGATAACTATAAAGATTATAGCTTTAGACTTTAAATAAAAAACTAGATATAAAAAAAGCCTAAATTATTTTTACTCTCTTTTTTTTAAGTAAAGCTTATAGATACTATAGATTTATAGCTTACTTTTAATAACTATATCTTATTAAAGATATATACTACTATATACTATTAATAAAGGTACTTAGAAAATACACCTCTATTATAATTATTTTAGTAAAGTGTTAATGCAGAGCAGAGTAACAAAACGCAGTTAGTAACTCTATATAGTAATCTTAATATAGGTATATTTTCTTAATACCTTGTACTTGCTGTATATAGCTATAATAATTAATAAAGCTCTC
Organism: Alternaria ventricosa; assembly: GCF_023758065.1. NCBI lineage: Eukaryota > Fungi > Ascomycota > Dothideomycetes > Pleosporales > Pleosporaceae > Alternaria > Alternaria ventricosa. The sequence goes on along the minus strand of NW_026055729.1, from coordinate 13,018 downwards.
TTTGTAACGTTTACTATAGATATAGTACTTTAACAACAGCGACAACGTGCTTATAGAGAGGTAATAGCAATATAATCTATTATAATTATATACTATAATACTTAGCTATATTATATATATATTATAGAACTAGTATATATAACAAATAATTAGTACGTAGTTTAGTAAATACTATATACTAATATTAAAAATTATAGACTTTAAGTTCTTTCTTTTTTATTTTAATTTTATTGTATTATAGTAGAATATTAATCTAGAGTAAGGTAATAAAACGCGGTATAGTAACTCTAGATAGTAATCTTAATATAGGTATATTTTCTAAATACCTTATATTCGCTAAACTGTAGTTATAGATTTAATTTTCTTATATATTAATAGAATACTAATAATCTTTAAGCTAATATATAACTTATAAGACTCTTCTAATTATATAAAATATACTACTTTTAGACCTGTACACTTTAAAGCTTTATACTTAAGCTTTTATCTTACTTTAAAGTTAACCTTATAAACTTTTCTATTTCTTCTATTACTATAGTATGTTTTTACTTTTATAATCTTATAATATACTAGCTCTTATAATAGAGTTTAATAATAATATTATTAACTCTATTTATTACTATATATACTAATAATATCTCTTTTAAGATAACTAATATAGCCTCTAATAGTTAAGTAATAAATATAGTAGTAGCTTATATAGTAATAATAAGAGCGCTTACACTTAGCTTTTATTACTATATACTAAGCTTATACTACTTGCTAATAGAATACATAACTTCTTATAGTTATATTTCTAATTATAAATCTAAGTAATAACTTAACAAGCTTTAAAAACTTAAATAAGAAAAAGGTTAAATAAAAGAAGAATTTTTTAAGTAATAGTAACTTATGTTCAAAAGTAGAAAACTATTATTAGCGTATAAAATAATACTAGTATAGCGTTTATCTAAGTAGTAAGAACTTTAAATATTTAGCTTAGGCTTATAATAATAATAGTATTAACTAGAAAATTAAGTTAGAAACTGGTAGAACTCTAAATCTAGATGTAATCTAGTAAATTGTAACTTTCTTTCTACTAATTCTACTAAGTCGAGTTATAGAAGAATAAAATACACAAAGGTAAGTTTTTTTCTATCTTAATTAAGGTTACATACTCTAGCTTTCTAGTCTTAGTTTATTAGTATAATAATATAGAGAGTTTACCTACTCTAAATAGAATATAGAACTTTCTCTTTTACAAGTATATCTATAACTAGCTTTAAAATGTTATTTTTTAGAAAACTAGTCTTTTTAATTTCTATAAAACTTAGCTCTATATACTTTTAAACTTTATAATTATAATAAACCTAATTAGAACTTATATTAGTAATCTAATATATTAGTAAAGTAATGTAGTACTAAAGTAAGTTTACTAATCTTTTATTATCTATTTAGTTTTCTACTAGCTTAATATAAGAATTATAATACTAAGCTCTATAATTATTTATAATAATAGAATTATACTAAGATAATTCTTTTAGAATTTATAACGTCTAGCTTAACCTTTATATAAAACTTTAAGTATACTATAAAAGTAAGCTTTTAAGTTTTTAACTAAGAATTATAAAAATAGGTTTTTAGCTTCTAATATTCAATAACTTATTTAAGATAGCTATTATGCTTTACTAGAGATAGTTAATAAAATCTTATAAGATTTTCAAGCATATTAGTTATTAATACTACTTATACTTTAATATTTACTCTAGTAACTAGTTTATATTTATTTATAGTAGCTTAAAGACTAAAAGTAGCTACTACTATAATACTAGAAATAGCTGTTTTAGCGTTAGTAGAAGAACTAGACTAGTAAGCGCTAGTTATAGTAAAGAAATATTTAGATCTCTTAGTGTAATGCTTAGTCTTAGTAGTTTAATTTTAAGTCTTAACTTATTAAGCTAAGCTAGCGTAAACTTAATAGCTAAGTATATAATATAATAGGTAGTAAACTTTACTATAATCTTATATATTAATCTAGTAAGTATTAATATAGGTATAAAAAGTATATAAATAACTATAGGCGCTTATAAGTTAAAGCTTATAGATAAACTTACACTACTTATAGAGCTTATTTATATTTAGCTTAGAAACTTAATAAAATAGTAGAGTAGTAGAAATACTAATAGTAATAAATAGTAGTGTTAAATTAACTATTATCTAAGTCTATATAGTAGACATTTTAGTAGTCTATTAACTTTAATTTCTATTTATCTATAGATTACTATATTATAATTAAGCACTATTACAAAGAACTAAGATATAGCTAAAAATTAACCGACCTATCTATTAAGAGTTTATTTAAAGGTTATTTTACTAATTCTATCTCTTTAAGATTTTATAAAAAAAATGTAGTAAGTTAAGTACCTATTAAAGCTGTTTAAATTTTACTAAAATAGAATTATTATAGCTTTAACAATATTTTAATTAGATAATTAGCTACTTTAGTTCTACTAATGCTATATTTATAGATAGAAAGATACTTAGAGTATAGATTAATCTATTTTTTATATCTAGTGACTACTTAATTAGTTTTTCTTTCTATTATACTAAGTTATCTAAAGCGTTTTTAGATTAAGTATTAGCTTATTAAGATAATAGTTAAGTACTATAAGCTCTTAAGTAGTATACTTAAAAGTTAGTAACTCTACTTCTATAGTATATATATTTACTATACTTTACTTTATAGCTTTCTAGAGAATCTTACGTTTAATTTAGTAAAATAATATACTTCTTATACAACTACCTTATCTTACTCTACTCTATCTTAATAATCTACTATAGTAGTAATATATATAATATAAGTAGTTAGTCTTAAAGTTATTTATAAAGTATATATTACTAGTAGCTATTAAATTAAGTTTATTTTAGTTACTACACTAGGTTATAATATAGTAAGTATAGTAATAGAAGTCTTTTTTTATATTATAGCTGTTCAATACTATATACTTAGGTTTATTATTAAGTAAAAAGCTCTAAAGTAGAATATTCTATATAAAGTATTTTATAGTAGAATATTAATATAGAGTAGAGTAATAAAGCATAGTCTAGTAACTCTAGACAGTAATCTTAATATAGGTAAGTTCTCTAGACATGTTATATTAACTATAATATAGTAGTAGTTACTAATAGACTTCTTCTAGTAACGTATATAAAGTGTAAAGCTAACTATTTTATAAAACTTTTTAATTTAAAGCTTCTTTACTTCTTAAGTATTCTTAGTTTACTTTTGTAATAGTTAAAACAATTTTAAAATAAAATCTATACTTTAGCTTTAAACTTTAGTATACTTTATCTTAATAAATATTATAGATAGGTATTGTTAGCTTTATATGTTAGTCTTTAAGTTATTAAATAATATTATATATTCTAAAGGTTTTACTTATTTAGCTATTACTAACTACTTTATACTTTTAGAGTAAAGTAATAAAATATTTTTAATATAGAAAAGAATATAAAATTTACATTCTTAATAAAAAAAACGCGAAGCTCTTCTTATAAACCTATATTACTTATAGATTAAAGTGTTACTAGAAACTAAGTATATTGTTATAGTAGAAAGTTTCTTTATAATTATAGCGCGTAAAAAAGCTATATATATAATTCTTGCTCTTTAAAGCTAATCTATATTAGATAAATTACTAGGTTATTTATAACAGTGTTATTACTAAGAATTGTTACTATCTATAAGCTTAGAACTTAAAAATAAAATAGGTAGTTAGCTCTATTATAGTGTATAGAAATGTTCTATAGTAAGTATTATAATATAAGTAGAATTACTTAATCTTTTCTTTCTAATAATAATATAAAATTTACTTAGAACCTATATACTTTAATATAGTAATTCTAATTATGTTTATAAGTTAATATCTATGTTAAATAAAGTATCTAGCTTAATACTTATAAGCTAATTGTCTTTATTAGTTTACTTTTAATAGTTAGCTAATTTTATTTCTTTGTAAGCATTCTACAAAAACTTAAATATTTTATTTAATACTCTACTTACGCTATATAGAGAATTTAGTTAAAGATTTAATCTTATTCAAGTGTATACATTTTAGACTTTTAACAATTTCTCTTATGTATACAATTCTTAGTATATATTTTTCTTTATTTTAAAAGCTACTTTGTTTTAGTAGTTATATTAAGGTATTCTCTTAGTTTCTATAAATATTATAAAGACTTAGTAAACTAATATAAATAATTAGTGCCTAAAATATATTAACTTATCTTTTTTAAACTTCTTTTTCTTCTCTAGGCCTTAGGAACAGAGCCTACTACAATATATTTTAGAATATTATACTATGTTATAGATAATAAACAGACTTTCTAGCTATTAAGATTTATTCTAATAAGCTTAAACGTCTTATACTACCTACTTACTTATACTCTCTTTTCTTATATATTTATATCAAAGACTTATAACTTTATATTAATGTATTTAGTACTACTAATGTTATATAAATAATACCTAGTAGTAGTGCTACTAATTTATATATAGTCTCTTTTAATAATAAGTACTACTACTAATTCTATTATAGTAAAGTGTTAATATAGAGTAGAGTAACTAAACGTACTTAGTAACTTTATATAGTAATTAAAATATAAGTATATTTTCTAAATTATTTATACTTACTATACATAGCTATAATAATTAATAGAGCTTTCTTTATAATATTTACTATAGAGATAGATAGTAATAATATACTTATAGTAAGTAATAGTAATACTATAGAGGCTTCTTTAGTCAACTTAGAGATAGGCTGAAGAGTAGACTTAGAAGTAGTAATAGGTAAGGTATAAAGCTATAGAAATATTAAAATATTTTTAAAAGTTAACGTAGAAGCTTTCTAAGAGAAAGCTCTTAGTAGAAAAAGTAGAAGTCTTTCTCTTAGCTATAGAAGTAGATAGGTAAAAGTCTAGGTAGTATAGGTAAACTCTAGGTCTAGAGTAATATCTAATTATAGTACTATACTATTATAAAATATAAATAACATTTATGTAAGTAAACTATAGTATAAAGAATAGTAGCCTAAGAAGAATTATATAATCTTTATATATAAAGAATACTTCTCTTCTCTCTTTTTTCTTTTTAAAACTATCTATCTTACAAAATTTCTTATATTTTTAAGAGATTTAAATACTTAGCTAAATACTTAGCTAAATACTTAGCTAAATACTTTAAGTATAACTTCTAAGCTTAGTACTAATACTAATATTACTTTAAAGATATTAAATACTTTTCTCTTTATACTTACTACCTTAGTAAGTACTTTTAACTTTTTAGTGCTTAGTATAGATAATAGTTACTTAGTACTACTAATAAGCTTAGTCTTATATAAAGTTAGTATTACTAATACTAATATAAGTTTTAATACTTTATACCTCTAAGTATAAATTTATAGAGATAGTTTTAAAAATATAGTAGTAATATTTATAGATATTATTCTATTAAAAGAATTTAATTTAAAGAATAAAGTACTATATATTTATCTTGATATAAATATAATCTTTAGTATTAAGCTATTTTATATAAATACGCTACTTATATACTATACTATAAAGAAGAAAGAAAATAAAGCTTTTACTTAGAAGGAATTTAAGAGTTACAAAAAAGTAGATATAATATTTAATATAATAATAGTACTAGTGTAAGTAGTAGTAAAAATATATATATATATAGTTAAATAAACTCTATTTTAAAACTTTACTCTAAAAGTTAAAAATACTCAGAATTATTAAATAAATAAAAAATAAAGTATAAGTATAAGTATAGTAGTAACAAGGCTAGTAAGCTAAAAAATAGTAGTTATAAGCGCTGTAGAATAAACTAAGTATTATTATAAAGTTTAAACTATAGTAGAAAGAGCTAAAAAGTTTTTAGTATAGATAGAGAGTAAGTAGGCAAGTAGATAGGTACATAATAAGAGTAAATATAGATAGTAAGTAGTAGTTATATAATATAGCGACTAATATAGCTAGGCTTATAAGTAATTACGTATAGAATATAAGTTACTAGTAATTATATAAGTATTATATAGATATCTTAGGTTATTATAGGTTATCTTAGAGGCTTTATACTAGTAATAGACTTACTAAGTTTTGTTTTAGTATTACGTAATTATATAAAGCTAGTACTAGTACTAGTTAATATTTAGATTACTAGTAGTAATATATAATAAATATAAAGTAGTTAGCCTATTATAATTATATATATAGTAACTATTATATTAGTAGTAAAGATAGTATAAGTATAAGTATTATAAGTTATAAATCTAAGCTTATATTTAAAATTTTTGAGTTTACTATTAGGTCTAATATAGTAACGCGTTATCGCGTAATTACGTATTTACGTAATTTTAAAAAGGTACGCTTTAGGCTCTATTTCTTAGGCCTAGAGAGAACTACTAATTCTATTATAGTTATAAGTACCTAAAAGCTTAAGAAAATTCTAGATTTAATGTATTTATAGTATTACAAAAGAGCTCTACTTTCTCTATAGCTAGCAATATTAGCTCTAATATATTAAAATAGCTTTTTAAGCGCTTAAAATTCTTTACTAAGTCTATTTTATATTATACTATACGCTTATTAATAAAGTATATAGTCTAGGTTACTTTTTTAATTTCTTTAATTATTTACTACTTAACTCACTACTTATTATTTTCTTTATATTACTAATACTTACTAACTATATCTCAAGTATAGATAATATTAAGAGCTAGTAAAATCTCTTTTTTGTAGTTATAATACTTATTATATTTAGAACTTTGTAAAAACTTTGCTTTTTTTCTAATAAAGTATACTTTACTTAAACTTATTATTTATAAGTTAGTATAATACTAGCTATATAAAGAAGAAAGTATTTAAAGTAAGTATAAGACTAAAAGTTTATCTCTTATACTTAGCTTTAAGAAGAAGAAAATTATTAATAAGCTTATTTTACTTTAGCTACTTTATAGTAAAGCTTATACTATAATTTTAAAATTTCTAAAAGATATTTTTAAAAAGTTTTAGTTTTTATAATTAGCTAGTTCTTAGATTTAATATTTAGTATTAATATATTTCTTTTATATAAGTTATTAAGACAAAGAGTTACTATATAGTTTATAGTACTTAAAATCCTATTTAAGCTTATCTTTAAGCTTGATATAATAATAGGTAGCTAAGTTAATTAATTATAATATATAAAAGTAATTAAAATAAGAAAAAATAAATAATTAAATAAAGACATAGAGAGCTATTAGATTAAACTTATTACTTAGTTTAAAACTTTGTCTTAAAAGAACTATAGTATATTTCTTTTAATAGTGTTACTTTATAGAATCTTATTAATCTTAGAGCTTTCTCTTTAATAGCTTTAATATTAACTTTTAAAAAAGGATTTGAGTTTCTCTAGCTCTATAGCCTATAGCTTACTTATTACTACCTGTAGGTCTACCTTTAACTCTACTAGAAACGCCTTTATTACTATTACTCTTAATAAGTATATTATTAGTATTAATATTTGTAGTAAATATAAGAAAAAAAAGTTTTATTAATATCTGTAGTTCTCTATAGTAAGTATAAGATATTTAAATAATATACTTATACTAAAACTACTATATAGAGTTACTTACTACGTTTTATTACTTTACTCTATATTAATACTTTACTATAATAAAGCTCTTTTAAGTATTTAGTACTAAGACTCTATAGTTTTAGCCTTTTAGAAGCTCTTAAGTTAGACTCTCTAGTCTAAGTTAGAATAACTTACTTACGTATGCCCAGTTAACGTAGCTTAAGAGATTTTAAGTCTACAAAGGCTATACAGCGCTTAAAGCGCTTACTACTTTAAGTAATACTACTTAGCTAGTATCTTTATAATATACTTATACCTATACTTATATATCTACTTATACTTATATACTTACTTTATATACTATATTATATACTACGTAATACCTAATTACTTATATATACTATATATATAACATATTGTATTATATATATATACTATTATACTAAATATAGCTTTACATTTAGCTACTTTTATAAGAATATTATTGCTAGTATTATACTACTATTACTATTACTACTTACTACTCTACTTTATATATATAAATACTTATACTAATATAATACTTAACTAATATATTATATACGTTTTAGTACTTATAAAATATATAAGTATAGCTTTAACTTATTTTACGCCTTAATAGTGTTTATCTAGATTCTCTACTTACTAATTATTTTTTTTCTATCTAGAGCTACTTTAGCTACTTACTTCTAAAGCTATTATTATATATTAGCTTTACTTACTATTAGCTTTTATCTATTACTACTTTCTCTTTATACTTATATACTTTATACTTTAATATTTTTAAGAAACTACCTAAATAACTTTAGAACTTAGATATTTAATACATCTTTTACTTTCCTCTTATAATATACTATTTTTACTTTCTCTTACTTCTTAAGAGTCTTAATATTTAAATTTATAAAATCTACTACTTATAAGAGCTTATACGTAAGTCTCTTTTTACTAGTTTTTTCTATACTTAATTAGCGCCTATATATATATATATACTTATAATACTTACTAGCCTCTTTAGGTAGTTTTATAAGAATTAGCTATATACTTTAGCTTACTTGTATATTTCTTACTTTAGATAATATTTATTTAATATTACTTTATTTTATACTATATAAAATACTTTTAAAGTACGCTTTTTACTACTATACTTTTATAACTATACTTTTTTAATAATTCTCTTTTTAGCTTTTTCTCTCTTAGATTTTTAGCTACTATAGTTAAATATATAACTTAAATTAGTTTAGAATACCTACTATGTTCTAGCTACTTAACCTATACTTGCTTACTATATTTATACTTTTTTTTCTGTTTGTAGCTACTATAATTACGCTTAGTATCTCTTCTTAGCCTTTTGGAACTTTAATAAGTTTATTAAAACTTAGGAAAAATATATACTATAGAACTCTTAGAACTTTTAAAACTAACTATTAAGACTTAAATAAAATAGGTACGCTATAATTCTTATAACTTTTATAAATTATTAAGATAAGAAGAAGAATAATACTTTTAGACTTTTTAGTAATTTATCAAAGATATAAAAGAAATATAGTCTAATAACTATAGCTAAGTATCTATTTTATAAATTAATGTTATAAGTAGTAAAATTCTAAAAAATTAGGTAACTTCTTGTTTTTTAAAGCTTTGTTTAAAAGCTTGGAAATTTAAAAATACCTAATTACTTAAGTCTACTCTTTTATACTTTTAGTATAGACTTATTAAATACTAGAAGCTTTACTTTTCTTACTCTTTATTTTTAAGTAAAGCTTATAAAAATAAGATACAGTTTATAGTTTATGTCTACTTATTAGATTATCTTAAAGATATATACTACTATAGACTATCATTAAAGATTTATAGAAAACATACCTCTATTAAAATTATATACTATATAACTTAGCTATAGTATACCTATATTATAGAACTACTATATTTTATAGATAACTATAAAATATAAAGTATAAGTTTATCTTGAAATTTTTAAATTTTACTAATATATCAAGAGTTTAAATAATAAGAAAATTTAGATTCAAGAGAAAGTATTGTATAAAATAGAATTAATAAAATCTTAAGTCATTTTACATAAACTTATATTGTCTATATATTTATTTTTCTCTTTTTAAAACTTATACAAATTACTTTATTTAATATACTAGTACGTAAATATAAGTATAACGTAGTTAAGTAAGATAGTATATAATAATAATATAGGTACTTTTTCTAAATACTTTATTTTATAGTATATAGTAGTATATATTAATTTAAAAGTTTTAAGAATGTTTATAAAAAGCTATAGAGGTTAATACTCTTTAACTTTATATTAAAGTATTAAGGTAAAAAGCTAGAATATAGCTTAGATTCTATAGAAAAGAAAAGTATATAAGTATTTTACACGCTCTATATACCTCTAAAAAAGTATTTTTAAGTTATATAAATATTTTATTACTTTCTAGAAGCGTTATATAAAAGTATAAAGTAGAAATAGCTATAACTATAGTAGAATAGCTATAAATATCTAAAAAACTTAAGTTCTTAAAGATATCTATTAGATAAAACTATAAAGTAGAAATAATACTATAAGATAGTAAAGTAGTAAGGCGTAGTAGTTTATAACTTTAAATCTAGTCTCTAATAGCTATTCTAACAGAAGAGTTTTATATATTTAATTATACTAAACTCTTTAGTAGTTGTAGAAAAGTAAAAAACTTTACTTTTTTATCTTTCTCTTTTCTCTTATCCTTATTATTGTTATTCTTATTCTCTATATCTTTTGTACTTTCTATATCTTTTATTATATCTATTTTTTCTACTACTATATACTCTAATAATATATTAGACTCTCTCTAGGCCTTAGAGATAGAGCCTACTACGTTATATCTTATAATATTATACTATATTATAAATAATAGATTAATAAGCTTTTTACGCTATTAAACCTAAGTCTAAACTTAAATAGCTCTTACTATCTACTTATACTTTTCTTTCTTATACTTTTATAATAAAAACTGATAATTCTACATAAACTTATTCTTTATTAATAATAAGGTATAGATAATACCTAGTAATACTTATCTATTATATATAGTCTTTTTTAAAAGCAAGCGCTACTACTACTTCTATTATAGTTATAATTACTTAAATACTAAATAAAATTATAAAATTAGTAATAGTTATAGGTTTATAGTACTATAAAAGAGCTATATATTCTCTACTCTAATATACTAGTCTAAATATTCTAGAATAATCTTAAAAACACCTACACTTCTCTATCTACTCTAGAATACTAACCTAACTATAAACCTCTCTAAAGCCTATTAGTTCTATCATATATTCTATTATAAGCTTATTAATAAAGCTAGTAGTACTACTCTATTATTAATATTATTAACTTTCTTTAGATTAATAGCTTAGTTATAAGTCTTTAGTAATTATTATTATTAATTATAAGCTTATATAAAAACCTTAAGTAGCTTAGCTATTTAAAGTAGTACTAATAGTATCTAGTTAAAGAATAAAAGAGTAAATAAGATATATTTTATAAAGTTAGTCTATATAAGTAATAAGTAGTTATACTATCTAGTATAGTTAAGAGCTAGCTAATATAGGTACTATATTCTAGAGTACTTTATATACATAAAAAAGCTACTACTACTTATTAAGTTCTTAAAAAGACTACTAAGAATAAATATCTTTAAACTAAAGATCTTATCTTTAATATAGTATTTAAGCTCTCTATATATATTAAAACTAAGTTCTAGTTAGAAAAAGTAAAGCTTTACCTTTTTAAAAACCTACTTATAGGTGTTACTATCTTTAATATAAGTATTAAAGTTAATGTTTTTAAACTTATATTTTAAAATAACTACTAGAAGTACTATCTTAAAAAGAGGGTAGATTAGAAAGTATATTAGAAGATAGTCTAATATATTAAGATTATTATTATTATTCTTATTGTTATAGGCTATTATTTTAAGAAATAGATATAAAAATAGATATAAAAGAGATAGAAGACATAGAGAATAAAAAAAAAAAAAAGATAAATTTCGACTTTAATACTCTTTAACTATAGATATAAGTTTAGTATACGTACGTACATAAGACTCTTTATTAAAAACTCTTCTTTTAAGACTCTTTTGTAAAACATTTTTACCTACTTCGACTACTTATTCTATATTTAATTTAGATTTACTACTATATATTATTATTTTATAGATTTATCTTAGAATTAGCTTTAAATACTTTAAGTTCTTAGGTATTTATTACTATTTCTTTTTAGTTATAGCTCTCTTTACTCTCTCCTTTTATATAAAGCTTTAAAAGAGTAATAAAATATATATATAACTTCTAAATATCTTTTTAGAGGTATATAGAATATAATACGTTTATTTATTCTTTTTTTACAAAATTCAGGCTAAATTCTAGCTCTTTACTTTTCTACTTTTATATAGAGTTAAAAAGCGTTAGACTTATAAGTTAGTCTTGATTCTTAAAACTTGTAAAAAGTTATATACTACTACTTACTAAAGATTGAAGTTTTTTAAGAAAAACACCTATATTATAATTATATTATATACTATATTACTTAACTACGTTGTACTTATATTTCTACACTAGTATATTTAATAAAGAAATAATATATTAGATAACTTAGTAACTCTTTATATCTCTAAAAAAAAAAAGTACTATATACTACCTACAGTTCTAGCTATAGTAGCTTATAAGTATAGAAGTAGTAAGTTTAACTTTACATAGTATATATTAGTAAACTAGTAGTATAAAATTCTTATAGGTAAGTCTACTATATATACTAGACTGTTTTTTAAATCTAATATACTAAATACTATATAATACTATATATATAATACTATCTTTAGAATTTATATAGTAACTTTAAAATTTGTTACTATAATAGTAACTAGTAGTTTACTAGACTGTTTAAAATTTACTAGTCTAGCATTTCTATTAGCATAACGTTCTTAAAGCTTTAAACTATAGCTTACTTTTCTAAGTCTAAATTATCTTAATAGAAAATATTATATAATTAAGTGAATATAAGACTTAAATACTTAAGGTTCTTACTATAGTAAAGAATCTTTTTAGTATAAAGGCGTTTTAAATTACTTTTATAGCTATATCTATAGCTTCTATATAGACTAGCAATTTGTTAATTATAATATACATAATAATTTTAATAATAATAATAATAATAATGATAATAATAATAATAATAACAATAATAATAATAATACTAATAATAATAATAATAATAATAGTAATAATAATACTAATAATAATAATAATAATAATAATAATAATAATAATAATAATAATAATAATAATAATAATAATAATAATAATAATAATAATAATAATAATAATAATAATAATAATAATAATAATAATAATAAT
>NW_026055728.1:0-19981 GCF_023758065.1 Alternaria ventricosa | reverse complement strand
GGCTCCCGCAACGGCGCCGCCCCCTCCCTACGCACCCTGCACGAATACGGACACACACCCTGTAACCCACATAAGGACAAGTCATATTGAACCACCCCAAAAAGACGTACGAACATCATCGTAGCGATCAGTACTCACGCCAGATCCAGCGCTCTGTGCTCTGCTAAGCAAGCCTTATCGATCAAATCCACCGCTTCGTCTTCGCTTCGGAATATCGTAGCTGGCACCAGGAAAATTCTCGATGGCTATCCGGACTGTGCATACACATGCTCGACACGCCGGTCATGGGAATGGTGGGAGCGAAGCTGTAGGCCAAGGGTTACCTTTATGAGTCTTGAGGTTATGGGTTGATCTATTGGGAGTGATGTCAGATGCTGGTCTTTGGTGTTGCTGTTTAGTACTTGGCTTGTAGGTCTGGGGGAGTATATTCGTGTCATGGATAAGATGAAGGTGTAAGAGATGATCGTGGTGACGACTTTGAGATATTGCGGGGTGGTCATGATGGTTCGTGCAGAGATCTTGTCTGGATAACTAGCGGAGCAGCGAGCGGTAGGAATGAAGGTAATTGCTGAGGCTCACTTTTTAGCCTCCAAGTTAGTCGGCATAGTGACCGCGAACATCACATCCAAACACGCCATGCGTTAAACTCAAATGCTTTGACACAACACAACCCGCAGTCTCTTCCGCTGTACTCTATGTCTAACAACATTACAATCTACCCCTTCCCCTCCTGTCACATCATTTCTTCCCCCTAAAATCCGCACCCATCTTCCGAAACAGCGTCCCAAAACTGCCCCTCGTCTCCCAAATCGGCAACAAACAACTAATTGCGCTACTAGCAAACACCCAAATAAAGCTTACAACCACCCATGCCGTAAAGAAGCCTTTGGAAAAGATGTAGTGCGAGAAGAACATGGGCATCGGAAGAAGGAAGTCGAGGATAAAGGTCAAGAGGAAGGCGGAGATGCAGGCGAGTTTGAAAGCGCGGCGGAGTGTTGATGGGTCGTCGGGCTCTTCTTGTGTGGGGGCGAGATGAGGTGGGAGTTCTGCTGCCGTTGCGATTGCTTCGGGTTGCGTTGGAGCGTCTGTTGCAATCTTCTTCTCGCCAGAATCGGAGAGTTCGGGGGTTGAACTTTCTCTGGGGGTGTTGTCGTCGTTTACGCCATCCAGCTCGACGGCGTTGATGGCGCGCGTGATTTCCCAGTCAAAGTTGTCGGGCTTGATCAGTGTGATTGTTGTTGTTACGATGAGGCCGGTCATAATGGCTGCTAGATTACCGGCGAGTGTGGGATAAGACATGCCGGTCGTTTCTACCGTGATCTCGCCATAATAGCTCTTGGCTGTACCTAGCCATGCGGTAAGACCTGCGGCAAGGCCAGATAGACAACCTGATATAGCAGCAACTTTGGTTTGCTTTCGCCATAGTATGGAGAAGGCTGTTGGGAAGACAGCGCCGCCGATGAGCAGACCCATAACGCTATAAATAATCAGTAAGTAGCAATGCCATGATGTTGAGTTGGACTCACAGGAACAACCATCCCAAGTCGATCGAAGCCGCGTTCCAAATACACGCAAACACAGACATTGTCAACCCAAAGACGCAAATCATGATGTGCGAAACAAACACCAGCTGCTTTGGTGTTGCCTTGGGCGATATGTATGCCTTGTAAACGTCGAACGTAAGGAGCGAGGAGACAGCGATGAGTTCCGCAGATGCGCAGGACGTGACTGCCATGAAGAGAACCACCAGTAGCGCAACGGCACCTCCTTGGCCCATCAATGTCTCCGCAGCAAAGGCGGCAGCCAGACCAGACGAGATCTGTCCAGAAGTAGGCACCTCAGGGTACGTCGGAAATCGAGGGTTATCGGTGAGTGCCACAGCCGCCAGACCAAGCGTCGTCGAGAATCCGAAAGGAATAGCGAACCAAGCGATCCCTCCTAGGAGATATGCGCGTACGGCAGTCGAAGGCTTCGAAGCGATCGCGCGCTGCCAGTAGGCCTGGTCGAGAAAGACAGTTCCGGATCCAGAGCACAACTGAATGACACCAAAGATCAAACCAAAGTTTGACTTCAGCGTCACATATGACCCGTCCTCGTTACCTGCAACAGGTCGCTGAGCCCCAGCTTTCTTGAGCAACTCGTACATCTCGCCGGGTGAGCCGATCAGCGGACTGACGGCATACGCGTTGAACATGAAGTAAAGGATAATGATCATCAGGATCAAAGTGTGGCTGTAATCGCAGATGAAAGTCGCTCGCAGACCACCGAGGATTACATAGGCACACACACCTACTTTTGTCAGTATCCCGCGACTCATCTCTCGTGTCTTACTTACCAACTGGAATCAAGAAGACAGCAGCATACACCGGCATACCCGTCAAGCTCGTGACAACCGCACTTCCACCCAGCAAAAGCTGGCTGCCAACCAAAATATTCGTCACCATCGCAAACACCATAAACACCAAATGCGCAAACGTGCCATATCGCGCTTTGATAATCTCAAGGTACGTGTGACACCTCGGTGCGTTCTGCTTGACTTTGCATGCCAGGATCGAGAACATGAGGATCTGCACCGTAGCACCGGCGGCATACCAGAACGGCCCAGCGACGCCATACTGATAAGCGACTGTGGAGGATTGGAGGAGCGTTGCTGCCCACGTCCATGCTGAGACGATGCCGGAGGCGATTAGACCGGGTTTGACGGAGCGGGAAGCTGTGTTGAACTCCTCGGATGACTGGGTCGAGTAGCGTGTGTATCGGTTTTGGAGGTATGAGATTCCCATCATAAGGAAGGCGAAGAAGAAACCGATGCCGACAACGACGCCTAGATCATTTAGCTACGAGAATTGATCAGGGGTGGAGGATAAACATACCATAACCGGCTCCCACTGGGAGAGGTACTTTCGCTGTCTCTGACATGGTGAGATCTAACAGACTCGTCAAAAGTTGAAAGTTCTCAGACGCATCCTTTGCGAGAAGGTCGGTCGGTTATATTAACACATGTTGTGAAGACTCCGACTACGGCTCCGACTCCAATTACCGAGCAGGGTAAGTCGAGATACTACTGTGATGCTCAAGGAGTAGTTCGCCGCCGGGGGCCAACGGCGTTTCCGCGGCGATTGCACGACGCGATACTGAGAGTCCATTGGTGTGATAGGGGAAAGTCGTTACACGGGATGGTAAGTGCAGCGACGATCTGATGGTATGACATGGGCGTCGCGTGCGATAAGCTAGGGTTGATGAATCTCCACATGTACTGACGGATGATCGATGGGGTTGGACGCGTTCATTCCGTTCTTAGGCGACACTTGGTGTTGTAGCGCAAACTCATCTCGAATCGTTTACAAGTTCAGATAAGAGACGTACTAGCAGTAGGCCAGCCGCTGACAGAGGCTTGTTGCTAAGGCCGTGATGTCATGTTCAAGGAAAGAACGCAGCTGCCGAAAACGGTTTGCTGAACGTTGATAAACCCCCTGCTCGGTTAGCAATCTACCCCGCGAACGACGAATGAACCAGGGTGAAGACTTGGAGAGACTTGCCGGCTCCAATTGGAGTCGCGATAAGCGAATTTGGAGATTGCAATATATCGTGGTTGCTAAGGTGGATTGGACTTGTTGATATAGAAAGGTAATCGTGCCTGCACCCAAGCACTCGAAGCTTTGCGAACCGAGTGCGAGCATATCATCTTACTATCGTGCTGTCTCATCAAGCTCTCATACTCCGGATCGTTGGAAAGAGATAGCCAGTAATGGAATGAACTAGTTGTCTGGGTATTGCAAGTAGCGATGCTTTATCGTCCCGCCGCCATTCGTACTAGTATTAATCAGACCATTGTCCTTGGCGCAGTGTGGGTATAGGTTTGCTGCCACAGTCTGCGTCTTCACTCTCCGAGTAAAGACCTTTGAATTATCTGTATATGTGCAACGGCGGCTGCTTGATTCTTTCTAGAGACGCCGCGCAATGCTGCTGAAAATCGGATTATGTACCACCCTCCTCTCTCAGGTCTTCGCACCAGCAGTTCTGATCTGGAACGTAGCTCCAGGCAGTGCAGCACTTTCCGCTGTAACTGTTGCTTGTATGCCCAAACTTGCAAGACATCCTCTTATCAGACCGGCTGGAAAGTATAGAAAGGGCTGGACCCTTGCCTGGCTATTTGCGTCCCGTCCGAGCGCTACATCGCCTGTTTGTGCTACCAGCGCGGCTTGCATAGCGGCGTCGTATTTCTTTGTATCGAATGACATGCGGCCGAGAGGTTTGAATGTATTGTCTGTAAGGACGTAGATGCCGCGGTGGTTGGTCTTGAGGTTGTCGATCTGCTTTCGGAAGAGGAGTGTCCATAGGTCTTTGCATAGGAACTTTATGCAATCGAGAGGTGTGGTGGGTCGGGGCGCGTCTCGGGAGAATCTGTGTCAAATGTTAGCCATGGTCTTGGGGGCTCAATCATGCGTCGAGAGTAGAAGTACCGTTCGACAACACCCAGCCCAACCCTATACCCGAGATTCTCTAATCGATGGAACACAGCCTCTCGTGCTTCTTCCTCGTCGACTGTCGCAGTGCCTCCTCCGCCTACTGGCCCGCCTTCTGTCCCTCTTGCTGTGCCCGCCGCTGTGCTTGACGCGTCGTTGCTTGTACCCGATAGTCGCTTTGGCTTTGTGGCTGATGACCCATGTATCCACTCCTCTTCCCGGGCGGCGAGATCGGCTGTTATGCGATATGCCATGGGTACAAGCTCTATAAGCAGGAGATCAAGACATGATGTGTTGACTAAGGAGAACGTGGGGTCGACGTAGGATGTGGTGGGCTCGTTCGGTGCAGAGGGGTTGGCTTGCGCCATATTGGGCGGAGGTTTAGGGTATCTGCGTCCTCAGTCGTGCTACAGGCAATGGTAGTGGTTGCGAGTTTGTGCGCGACGAAGATGCGCGCTCCGATGTGGTGTGAGGGTGTGCCGGCGGGTGTTTGCGTTTTCAATAGCTTGAATGATTCCGTCGTCTGCTACTCAATACAAGGTCGGGGATTTGCAGTGGTAGGTGTCGGTGCGGTGTCGAGTTTATTGCGGTGTATTGGTGGTGGTGTTGATGTTCGAGTACAGATGTGGGCTGCTGGAGCCGCGGCCGATCATTCTTCTGCAAGGGTCCACGATGTCATAGCTCTCTCAGGCCATTTCTACGTCCATTTGGCAACTGAACTGGTGTTATGTCGGGAATACATAGACACGACACATATTTCGATGCAACTCAATAGATACGAAAGTGATGATGGCAACAACGCACGTCACTTGGAATGGGTCATGGTATTGTGTCGTGCGAACATTGATATTTTAGCTCAGATCGGCATAGATTCATGCATATCCCAAGGCACGTTCTCGTAGTGTCATCTCTCATGCTCAACATGACGCCTCATAGTCTATCTACAGACAGGCGCATGTGAGTTTGTGTAGGAGCTGTACCGACATCCGGGTACACTCACTTAGCCGGAGGGTTGGCGACGAACTCGACGCCCTTGCTGATGTTGCCCTTCAGGCCGTCGTAGCAGGCCTGGAGAAGCTTCTTCTCTTGGTCGTTGGCGCTGCTGACAACGTCGATGGCCTTCTCGGCACCGTTGGGGCCGAGCTCGATGGGCACGGAGAAGAACTCAAGTCCAGTGGCCTTGGAGATGGCATCTCCGCCCTCAACACCAGGGAGGTAGACGTAGCTGGGCTCTACGATGCCCTTCTCGCCCTTGGAGGCCTTGATGACCTTCTCGGCGAAGCTGTTCGCAGTTAGCTAATGCACTTTGGTAGCAAGTATGCAACATACCGGTATCCGGCGTAGGCCATGGACAGAGTAGCGGATCCAGCGCCCTCCTTTGCCTGAACAACCTCGTCACCACCGAATTGGACGCGCTTGACAAGAGCCTCCATCTTTTCAGCCGGGATGTTTACGCTCGGCTTTGACTGGCTGAATAGAGGTACGATGGTCTCGCCGGAGTGACCGCCAATGACGGGAATGTTCAGGTTGCCGGGGTTCTTCTCGCCGGTGATCTCAGCGACAAAGGTCTCAGCGCGGACGACATCAAGGGTGGTGACACCGAAGAGCCTCTTGGGGTCGAAGACGCCTGCCTTCTTGAGGACCTCGGCGGCGATGGGAACGGTCGAGTTGACGGGGTTGGAGATGACGAGGACGAATGCCTTGGGGCAGTACTTGGCAACACCCTCGATGAGGCCCTGAACGATACCGGCGTTGATCTTGAAGAGATCGTCACGGGTCATACCCGGCTTGCCTGAGTATTCGTTAGGTTTTGGTGCCACAACAACAGTGTGAGTTCGACTTACGGGGAATACCAGCAGGGATGACAACGACATCAGCGCCGGTGAGGGCCTTTTGCATACCGTCCTCCTTTGGCAGGAAACCTGTGACAGCCTGTCCACCTTCAGTATCTCCATGCATATGCGGGGCTAGGGTTAGCTCATACTGCTGGGGTCGAGATGTGCGAGAGATCGGCAGCGACACCTGGTGTGTTGACGACATCGTAGAGGGCGAGCTCAGTGACGTGTTGGCAGGACTTGAGGAGCAGAGAGAGGGGCTGTCGAGGTTATTTCAGTCAGTTTCGGATGCAATGTAGAGGGACAAGTCCCTGAGGTACTCTCGAGCTCGTACCTGTCCAATGCCTCCTGCGGCTCCGGCTACTACGGCTTTGACCATTGTGATGTGAGTTTGTTAAAGGGAGACGCGTTGAAAAGTGGTAGTTGAGAAGAGAGATTGAGAGAGGAGTTGAAGAGTCGGTGAGAGAAAAGAAGACAGAAGGAGGTGGCTTGAAGTAAAGTAGGGTAGGAGCTGCACCACGCGCCCGTTCTGTTGGATCCAGGAAGGTGGGGTGGAGCACGGACCTGGCGGGGTACCGGCGGGAGTATGTCTGGGAAACGCTTCAAGCTAATGGCCGTCTAATGCCCCCAGCACAGTCTGGCTAGCTTTGTGACAGTGTTAGTTTCGTGAGTGCTTGTTGAGGGCTTGGTAGTGGAATCCAGGCTGCTCCATATACGAACTCAACGGTTGGTCTTGAGATTTAAAAATGCATTCTCATGCTACCTAGGTATCGCTGTGTTAGCCAAGCATGTGCAGCGAGCCTCGGTGCCATGAGCAGTCGGAGCAGGTCGGATGCCCACTAGTTGTGACGCAGGTACGGATCCATAGACTGGAGAAGATGGTTTTTAGCCCGCGTACGGTAACTAGTACTTCGGCCGCTGACGAAGTGTCTAGGGCACTCTTGTCAGTGATGGGGGATAATTGGCAAGGCTGTCTGATCATCGAAAGCAGTCCACCCAATAGGCTTCCGAGACCCCTGGGTTGTCTCGGTACCACCTCTTTCTGTGAAGATCTCCAGGATTTGATGCGATGTGGACCTTGGACCCTGACTGATCTTCGTCATGTTCAGCCAGTTTAGTCGCCGGAGCGGATCGGGATGCTGCCATCGTCGTTTCCATCTCCGCGCTCAAGCACACCTCACTGCACTGTTGATGTGAAAACATGGTGGTGGTGCAAGCTGTTACTCTATCAATGGATATCTGCTCATAAGGCTGCCACGAGCTACCCGATCCGCATCCGCGGCCGTACCCAATCATTCCCCAAACTCCCTCAACGCCACATAAAGAAACCGACAGGTCTGGAGACTACATCAACATGCTAACATGCAAAGTGGGTGAGCTCACGTCGACGAAGGCTCCAGGACATAGGACGACGTGGTCGTTTCTAACCCTCAGCGTCGACCCTCTCGCCTTCAGCGTCGTCGGGGTCAGCCTCATACCGGCCATAGCTCTGGGGATCGGCATTCGGGTCAGGCCCACGCTGACCACCAACTGCGTACATTTGCGGTTGCTGGCCGCCCACCTGGTATTGAGTGTAGACGCTGGGGTCGAACATGGGCTGCTGCGCATAGGCGCGGGGATCGCCTTGCATCGGACCCGGGTACATAGGCGGTTGCTGGTACTCCTGCTGCTGTCCCAGATGCTCCTGCAGGCCATAGTCGGGAGGTGGCATGGAATGTTGAGCATGTACTGGCTGAGGCATAGCCCCGGGAGGGACCACAGCTGCTGATGACTGTACAGCTGCGTTCTGGCCGGCACTCCTCTTGTGGGGATGAGCCTCTTCGCGGGGCACGATGTCGATGAGGAAGTCGAACATGTCCGACTTTGACAAAGCCGAGGCGATGTCGGAGCGCTGGAGGGTGCGACGCTTGTTCTCCTCGGCGTGGATCCAGGCGCGCATTGTGAGCTCGGTGATGAAGATGTCGCAACCCTTGGCGAAAAGGATGGGGGCTTCGGCTGAGATCATCTTGACCTCAGGGTCGGCCTTCATGACCTTCTTGATGCGGGCAAGCGGGAGCTGGTGAAGCTTGTAGTCATGTTCATCGGTCTCGAGCTTCGTGACCTGTTGCTGCCAGTATGTGTTGAGGATGTCGCGGTAGTTGCCGGTGAGTCCTTGGTTGACCTGTAGGCGTTAGTTTGTGCGATCGTGGCTATGACAGATGCGAGCGCGTACGTTCTGCCACGAACCGGTGAACAGCTGTGGATCGGGCGCGTGGTTCTGTGCGGCAATCTGGACCAAATATCAGCGGCTGGAAGTTGGCATAGGCGCGGATGCGCGAATATAACGTACTGCTGCGGATGCGCCTGCGGTATGGTGTTAGCACAGGATGTCATGGTGAATGCGACAGCCAGCGCCGCGTCGCGTGGGCATGCAGCTGGGGCGGGAAGACGTACCATAGTGGCCACCGTTGGTGGGATCATAGAGGGGGTTGCCCTGCTGGCCATCGTATTTGCGCGGCGCAGCTTGCTGGGGCTGCTGGCGCATCTTCTGCTGGCCGTGGCCCTGGAGGTTGACTTGGTCCATGGCTTGGGCGTGGTTGCGCAAGTGTTACGCGGTGGACAGGGTCTGCGTCAGTCCGCGGCGTGTCTGGATGGCAATACTTGTTCCTCGGTCGCGGGACGGTGCAGAAAGGGACGCGCGACGTCCAATGGCTGCTCGGAGTGTCGCGGTGGGCGTGTTGTGTGAGGAGGGCGAGGTCGTGATTCCGTCGAAGATGCGGTCTGAGTGGTCGGGAGAGGTGGGCGGGGAAGGCGCAGGTACCTGTCTTTAGGCTCCCGCGGCGTTGCTGTGTGCGGCCTGCCATGGTAGATGAGCATTACTCTATTTCTCAATGGCACCAACGCCCGTGAGGTTGTATCAAATGCGCAACTGACCTATGCTCTGGTTCGACGAATCAAATTCCAGTACGAGAATATATTCGCGGAGTTTGATGCTTGGTTGGTGGGTTTCTAACGAGTCAACGAACCACAGCTAAGCAAGGGCCCCAACGTTACTCACGACGCGGACAATTATGTAGAACTGTGGGCGAAGACGGGCTGCAGTATAGGGCGGGTGCAGGATTTGCTCAATGTTCTGACGTAGTATTTCTCATACTAGAGTCTCTTCAGAGGAAGATGCTGCGATCGTCGCCTCAGCCATGCTTATATGCGCGATATGCACGTCGCACCACATCTCTCTACAAGGCCCGACAAGGTGACAGCACAGTAGCGACGCAATGTTCCTGCCGCCTCTATCACAATTCAATCTCCATCCGGCCCAAGACTCGAACCGATCGTGGCTCATGGCAGCACACTTCACATCGAGGCACCACGCTAGAGAGACGAACTTGATCCCGCCCCAGCTGGAGTAGCATGCGGGATGTGAGCGCTATTGGTCAGGATGACGCTTTCTCATTGGCCCCGTAGACACCAGGGCTATGCCAGTGATGAGTTGTTCACCGTCCGATTCTCTCGAGCGCGCCAGAATATGCGAGCACGCGTCATAAGACAATATGACAAACGCGACGGCCCAGGAATGAAGCTGACTCTTGGAGCTTCATCAGCGGGCTTGACGTGGCGGATCCCAACCATCGGGACCGTTTATGAGTGCATGAGAGACACGAAGGGAACCTTGGAGCAGGGCAATCCTAGCGTAGCAGCAGAGGTGGATCACTCTCAATCCAGCTGCCTTGGAATGGGCATGGTATGGGAGCCTACTGAGCCTATGACCTCTTTCCAAAATCTTGAAGCCTTTCAAAAGAACTCTTTTCTGACTAATTTGGGAGTCGTTTCTTGATACCGAAACATATGAATGATCAAATGATCATTGTGGTATGGGAGCCTGCGAACGTGTCGGCGCGAGCGCATTGCGACCAGAAAGGCTAGCTCTGCCGCACGGGCCGAACTGGCTAGCGCGCCGGAACTTCTCAAAAAGTTCCTCAAATTTTCCAACACTTTCTTCCCGGACAACGCCAACATGGAGTTGCCAACGCACCAGCCGCTCCTCGCTGAGGACACCGATGAGGAACTCTCGGATGAGCAGATACGGGAGCTGCTTAATGAAGCTGCAGTCCGTATGCGCGCAAAGGCAGCCACAGCGCAGCCCGCGAACAAGTCGGATGCTCCATTCAGGCTACCGAAGCTGCAGCCCGGCCATATTGCCGATACTTACGAAAAGACTGACGGCAACATCACGCGCCTAGATCACTCGAAGCTCGTCGACAAGAAGCAGCAGGCTTTGGCTAACGGCATCAAGAAGATTGAGGATCCGCTCCAAATCAAGAAGCAGAAGCAAGAGGTACGTTCGAGCCACACTATTTACATCCGCATGCCCGTGATGAAAATTATCCCAAACTTTTAGCTGAGCAGACTCGGGCGCCGTCTTGGTTGCCTTCCTGCACCACTGAGGCTCCATTAGTTCATAGTTACACTGAGGCATTACCACACTCAAGTTTTACTTTTGAAGTTGTCAGTCACGATGCTAACAGCTTTCCACAGGAGAAGAAGGCCACCGCTGGCGCACAGTGGTTCAACATGCCCAAGACCGACCTTACCCCAGAGCTGCGCCGAGATCTCCAGCTACTCAAGATGAGGAACGTCCTTGACCCCCACCGCCACTACAAGAAGGACAACAAGAAGGGCGATGTTCCTGCATTCTCCCAAGTCGGCACTATCATCGAAGGCGCTACAGAGTTCTACAGCAGCCGTTTGAAGAACAAGGAGCGCAAGCAGACCATGCTGGAGGAGATTGTCGCCCAGGAACAGGACAGCGGCCGTTTCAAGCGCAAGTACGAGGATATCCAGACATCGAAGCAGAGCGGCAAGAAGGCGCACTACAAGGCGATGAAGGCGAAGCGAAACAAGGGCAAGGTCGTCAAGCCTTGAGACTTGCTTCGTCGCTTCTGGCCACATGCCAGGACGATTCTACATCGGGACTTTGTTTGTTCTGGACCGTGTGGATGGTATATTCTATTCTGGATTCAGGCCTCACCCATGTGAAACTATGCCTGCTTGCGATGCACATCTGAAGGGCCCACTGGCGGTTACCATATTGGCCCGCCGTAACCACAGCCCTTGATCATTGGCCGTGAAGATCGGACAAGATCTGCTTGACCAGGGCTTGCATGTCCTTGGCTGCCTCCCGCCCGGCCTCCAGTACCTCCTCGTGGTTTGCCTTACCTTGGCTTAAATGCTCAGTCAGTTCCGCCCTGTTCATGGTCTGGATCTGCGCATCGTTACCGCGGGCGCCTGCCTCGAGCACAGCCACGTTGGTAACTAGACTGAATGCAAGAATACGCATTCCGGCATGTCTGGCAACGATTATCTCCGGTACAGTTGACATACCCACCACATCAGCTCCTAGCGTGCTGAGCATTCGGCATTCTGCACGAGTCTCGTAACTTGAACACGGTCAGCACATGTTTGATGCCATAGCGAAGTAGAGGGAGGAGAAGGACTTGAATGACATACGTTGGTCCTGCCACAAACGCGTACACACCCTCGTGTAGCCGTCGCTCCTGTTTATCCAGCCCTAGTTTTGCCCAGGCCTTGTGTGTCCGCACCCTCAAGTCGAGGTCGTACGCATCTGACAGAGGTGGGAACCGCGTGCCAAACTCCTCGATATTGGGTCCACGCAGAGGATGGATGCCCACCAGTCCAGCCATATTGAGATGCTAAGCAGAGTTAGATTAAGCTCGGCGTCTCTAAAAGGGTTGACATACGTCGTTCAAGCATACGATGTCTCCTACGCGGTAAGTCTGGTTGAGACCACCGGCTGCGTTTGTGACTTCATCCACGGTTAGCCAGTTGACTCTGATCATCTGCTCTCTTGACATACCGATCATAGTCTCGACACCAAGCAATTTGCACACTCGAGTAGCGAATGTGACAAGGTCCATCGAGTGTCCTTCATAGAAACTGCATCCATTAATACCATCATCTTTGCAACAGAGCCTCTGATTTCTCCGTGACTCACTGTGCCCGTCCAACGAGAAGCGCTACTGGCGTCTTCTGAGGCCCAATCTGACCGAACACAAACTTTCCAGCATGTCCCACAACTAGACGAAGGTGTCAATACCCCGCATCCTGTGCAATTCGAAAGATCGCATCTGCAGCGAAATGATGCTTCCGTGTCTGCACTTACCAGTACTCTTGGGAAAGTTTGGAATGGTGCCATAAGCCAGCTCAACTTTTGGTTCCGCCTCGATCGTGTCGGCCAGTCCACCCAGCCCAGAACCGCACACAATGGCTACCTTGGGATACTGCAGAGCCTCTGGCAGCTGTTGGCGCACGTACATGGCCGTTTGCATAGCGCGGGCATAGGCGTTCGGTGCCGCAGCCATATCTGAAACTGTTTCCATTTTGATTGTTAGGTGCTTCTCCAGGAACAGTTGAAAAACGAGGAATCGCAGAGGTTCGATCTTGTATCAAGAGGAACAAGTTATCTTGTACATGTGACAATTTGAGACGGTACGACTAGGGTGCAGAGGGAAGGCGCGGCCAATTCCGATGCCGCCAAGACTCTAGCTGCAATCGCGACTAGCGCCATCGGCTCTCTGGAAGAAGTTCGATGTTGGACGTGGGCGAGTGCGACGATATCAAGCATGGCAGCGCCACGATGTATGCGCTCCTTCTTAGGGCCGGCGAAGAGGACAAAGGTAATTCTACTCCAATTGAACTGCTTATGGGAGTCCATCAATTGCTAATGCGCGGTCCAGATTACCCACGCCCCCCGACCACACACACAGACTTTCTCGCGGGCCAAGAGCTCAAGATCAGAGGAGAGCAATGAGAGGGACTCGAGAGAAGACAGAGATGCCAAGCTTATGGGTCGGTTGAAGCTGGAGCTGGAGAACAGTACCATGCCACTCGACCAGCGGTTGGAGGATCTTGGTATCAGTCGGGAGGAATACAAGACGTACGATATGCCGAATATACAGGAACAAAAGAAGAAGAAGTTGCTGACAACTCATTAGTCTATACGCAAGTCAACAAAAAGTCAACCAGCGTCAGGAAGAATGGGAGCCCAAGACACGCGAAGAGGCAGCGCAGAGGTGGAAAGAGTTACAAAACACGCCTGACCACTTGGGTCTACTCAAGGTATACAAACGCGCTGGTCTAGAGCCTATCAAACTGGCAAAGTAAGCCTCCCCTTCGGACTTTCAATCCCAACCCGCAGTCCTCTAACAACAACACCAGGGAACACAACATCACCCTCCCCACCGACCAACCCCCGCTCGACGCCAAAACCGCCGAAGCCCTCGAAGCCCTCCGCACCCCCATCAATGTCCGAGCCGTACACATGCGCCCCCTGCGCCGCACACCCGAACACGGCGTGCCCACCTGCGACCTCCAACTACGCACCTACAACATCCGCAACCTCCTCCTCTTCGCCGACTTCGCCGTACGCGCAGCCTACTACATGGGTCTCTGCGCCCGCGGCCCCATCCCCCTCCCCCGCATAACCGAACGCTGGACCGTGCCGCGCTCCAACTTCATTTTCAAGAAGTCGCAGGAGAACTTCGAGCGCATTACCATGCGGCGGTTGATACAGATCCAAGACGGACACCCGGATGTGGTGAAGGCGTGGTTGGCTTTCCTGCAGAAACATCAATATCATGGTGTGGGTATGAAGGCGAATATTTGGGAGTATGAGAGTTTGGAGGATGCGACGAGGGCTGGGTATGAGATGAAGGAGGGTGATTATAGTAGGAGGAGGGAGGGCAAGGTTATGGATAAGGTGGCGGAGATTCTGCAGAGGGATGGGTTTAAGGAGGCGATGAAGGGGCATGAGGGGAAGGTTGAGATGAGGCCGTAAGAAGCTGGGTGCGGTTTGGATGGTGGGTGGGATTACATGGAAGAGTCATGGATCCTGAAGGCTATGTATAGATATGTGTATAGAAACATATTCCGCGTAACAGGAGGCATTTACGTCATTCCTCTACACCGTACATGCTGATGAAGTTGAAGTTGCGACCCGCAACAGATTCACTGCAGGACGCAATTTCAACTTCATCAGCATGTACGGTGTAGAGAAACTACTATGCACGCTAAACTATACTACCCATCTACCATCTCACCACCCATCCTTCTCTTCGCCAGCATACCTCTCATCCGCAAGCAACAACTCCAACATCGCATCCAACAACGCCTGATTCATACCCCTCCCCTGCAGCGCCCTCACTTTATTCAACACTGGCTCCCCATTGTTGACGCAGTTCCAGTAATCCCACTTCTTATCCAGTTCGATCCACGCTTTATCGATGATATCCCAAAGCTTGGGGTTCGGGTCGATAACATCGAGTTGCGGCCCCGAAGAGGAAGAACCCGAAGAATGAGATGAAGAAGAGAGCAATTCGATGTGGATGGTATGCGAAGTTGGCACCGCATCGAGCGTGATAAGCGTACCGTTGCTTTCCTGAGTGATCTTGTGTGAAAGGGTCTTTGCATGTTTCTTTGTGCTGGGTGAGGTGGTGACGCAGCGTATTTCAGCGCCCTTCTTAAGTGTGTGAGCCAAGAGGCGGATCTTCCAAGACCTGTTCTTGGGAATGGCGGGGTTTTCAGGCGTTGTAGGACCGATCTTGATGACGCCGGTCGATTGCTTGTACGTGATGGGTGTATGTGCGAAGCGTACGGTGTCGTCGGCGGATTCCTCGTGGCCCTCGTCCGAGATGATTGAGAAACCGCCGTCGTCGACGAGGTGGCCGGTGCCGTCGTCTTCGATCAGTGTGAAAGAGCCGTCTGCGCCTACGGCAAGCAAGATCTCAAGACCCTCTGGGTTTGGAGAACCGGATTTGGGACGATAGGCTGCGTCGAGCGGGATTATGGATCCTTCTTTTGCGAAGACGGGGACGCAGTTTAGAGGGCGGTGGACGGTGAGCTCGCCGGCGCGGTTGTATACGATGCCGGTGAAGATGTCGACGTAGCGGCCTTCTGGGAGCCAGAGCTTCTCTGCGCCGAGGTGTGTAGTCCCGTCGCGGGGCTGGGTAATGGGCGCCACGATCATTTCTGAGCCGAAGCGGAATTGATTGGGCACGTTGTACGCTTCGTCGGACTCTGGGTAGTCCCAGTACATGGGCTGAACGAGCGGCTCGTCGTCGGAGGCACTTCTCGCGTTCATGGTGTACAAGTATGGGATGAGACGGTGGCGGAAACGCAATGTATCTTCGACGATCGTGCACGCCTCTTCGTTGAACCGCCAGGGCTCGCGCGTGTTGAAAGGGTTGTTGTCTGAATGAAGACGCAGAATGGGCGACCAGCAGCCAAGTTGTACCCAACGTGTGTAGAGCTCGTCGTTCTTGTAGCCATGCGTGTGACCACCAATGTCGTTACTCCACCATCCATACCCGATGTTCGATGCAGTAGCTGTGAACTCAGGCTGGAAGTGCAGGCTGTCCCAGGTGATGATAGCATCGCCAGAAAAGCCGATCTGGTAGCGCTGTGCTCCGGGGCCACCGAATCGAGAAAGAATCAAGGGACGCTGGGACCCACGGCCATTGTCGAGGAAGTGGAAGTGGTTGAGCACCCAGAGCGGGTCTACCCCAGGGATCTTGGATGTGTTGCCCTGCTGCCAGTCCACCCACCAGAAGTCTACGCCTCGCTCTTCGTGCTCGTGGTGTACGATGTCGAAGTATGCGTCCATAAACTTCTTATCCGTGCAGTCGAAAGGGATCGTCTGTTTAGACTGCGGGTCGATACCAAGGTATTTGGCGACTTCAGGGTACTGCTCTTCGTGAGGCCTGAATCCGTCCGCTGGATGCAGGTTAAGCGTCAGCCTCATGCCACGATCATGCAGCTTCTTCATGAAAGCGTCTGGGTCAGGGAACAGTTTCTTGTTCCATGTGTATCCGGTCCAGCCATTGACACCGCCAGGCAGATCCCATACCAGATGCCAGTCCATATCCACAACCGCCACGTTCATGGGTACATCGTCGCGGTCGAAATGATCGTGCAAATCGAGATATTCCTTCTCGTCGTATGCGTGGTATCGACTCCACCAGTTGCCCATGGCGTATCGTGGAAGGAGGGGCTGGCTTCCTGAGACAGCGTAGTATGCACGCATGGCTTCCCGGTAGTCGCGACCATACATGAAGATGTACTGATCGGTCCTGTCGCCACCCCTGCGTCCAGCAATCCACCCATTGTCTTCGAAGAGCATGGACTTGGTGTCATCCAAAGGAGCCATGCCCTCTCTCGACAGCACACCAGGGCCTAGGTTGGCCCTGCCGTTCACACCGTCTAGTGTACGAGTTGTTCCGCCCAAGTTGGAGACTTGCTGTCCATATGTCCATGTGCCCGTCACGTCGCCCTTGAGGTGGATCTTGAAGCCATCGGCGCTAAACTTCTTCTTGTCGTACACAACGTGGAAGCGCTTCGTTACGATCTCGATGCCGTGGCCGCGGTCCCAGACATAGAAGTCGGGCACAGCTAGCTTGCGGTTGATGGCAAAGGTGCTCGCGCGGTCTTCGAATCGTCCATCCTCGGCCCACTCAAAGCGGAGCAAGCCATCTGTGAGGATGGTAAAGCGGTACTTGTCGCCTGCGACAATAGCGTCCGGGTGCGCGACCGGGCGCGTCTTGAAGTCGTAGCGAGCTTTCGTCATGGCTTGAGTAATGAAACAAGACGAGATCAAGTAATTCCTCTCGTGTAGGCCCTCGAGGGATGTCGTGGCATTGCCCGGCGCGGTCAGACACGGACGGCGTCATTCATCTTAAGCACGTCCGGGGAAAGGAAGCTCGGACGGTGTGCCTGACTAGCATCATGATCGATGCGCGTGACCTCGGTTGAGGGGGAGCGCGACCTGTCAAACTTAAACCGCCATGCGAGGTAAGTCAGGCGACGGCACCAAATCGGCCCTGCTGCCTCTAGACAGCATACCAAGGTCATGGCGAACGACTGGGGAAGAAGAAATCAATAGATGGTGTTGCAAGATCGAGGGCAGGAGTGGACACGCGACGGCGTCATTTGAGCTCAGAAGGACAAAGAGTCCCTGCAGGATTGCTGCAAGTAACCACGACGTAACTGCAACGACATCGCACCGCATACGAGCATGCATGTCTTGAATACGAGCTTGTCGGATGACTTCCGCTCAACCCCAAGACCGCTGCATCACACCCTATCGCAACCTGGGGGTTCTCTCAGCGTCGCATTATTTTATTAATGCCATACAAGCAGACGTACTACATTCATCGCTCCAAACGCCCTGTGCGTATGTTCACGTACGATTGACGTTTCCAGCAAGATTTCGGTATCTCAGCGTACCGGCTATGCTCCCTGTTATTTCCTTGACTGCAAACACGAGGAAGGCTTCCTAGATCCTCTCGCAATTCCCATTCGTATTCGAACAAGACATCTTGATGACGTCCAGCCTTGGTCAAACACACACTTCTATACTCTTCATGCCTCCGGCACACTTGTCGTCTCTTGCCAATCCCTCCTCCATCGCTCAGCATCTGGCTTATCTGCGAGATGCAGAAGCACCCTCTTGTCCATACACAACACACGCTCAAGATCCTGCGTTGCATGCCAATTGGCATAATGTATTCTGGTTACTAGCTCATTGCGTAACAGAGTGATTTTCAAGTGGTATCGCGTTGCGAACTTGTTGCTGAGGTATAACAAGCATATGAGTCGTGTGAGTCTTGGCGCGTCCTTGTCGGTCAACATTATCTCAACATGGCGGCAGCTGCTTGCTAGGCTACGGGTTTTAACACAGCGGTCGATGAAAGCTTCAGCCGCCTCGCTTAATGGTGGTGAGCCATCGGGATGAGGATTGTATCTGAAACAGCGCGAGAGCGCACGGCGCAAGACGAATAGAGATTTGCTAAGTTCCGCTGTGATAATGAAGCGCATCGGTTGCGCCTTCGACTGCAGCATCCTGGGCCCGAAGATTTTCATGGCTTCGGTATTGATGAATTTGGATGTTGCCAGTATCTGGACGGGTAACCTTTTGCAGACGAGTGTGATTGTGGAACGTTCGTCCGGCATGTCGTCGAGTGTGTAATGCTTCGTCGTCATTTCGAGCTGCTCGTAGACCATGTATCGCAACTCTGGTGGCAGATCCAGGAATCGGAAAGAGGGTTCGGACATCTCGGTGGGCGTAGTTGTAGGTAACGTACTTAAGGATGTTGAGGCGTAAGATGGTAAGAGCTGAAGGTCGAAAGTTATATGTGCTGAATTATATATTCGCTGTCGACCTTGGCTCCAGTTATCTCTCTACCATGGTTCGCAGGAAAAGTCCGAACATATGGACGTGTATTGGCTGGGGCAACGTCCTGATGGACTTACCATCACGTTCACTTTCATTCGTTGACACGAGTGACCAGGCCGTGAGCTCCACTCACTGAGCAGAATCAACTCTCAATTTAGGTTACTGCCGCAGAGACACCGATTGAAGCACATGGGACTAGACAAAATCCGGCACGACTGACAGAGACAAGAACAGACGAAGAGAAAACATCTATACAGGGAGTGACTCAAAGGAACACTGCTTACGCACTCGAACACCTTATTTCGATTTCCACTTTCTTCGCGGACGAACAGGGTAACACCAAACATCGTGCGAACTCTTCGATTACACACAAGAGATGTACACTGAGACTAACTAGACTAGCCTACTCCTAATATCTTATAGCTACGTGTCAAAGTAGTAACTCTACATGTTCGGCGCTGTAAGACTTTAACAAAGGCACACAGTGAACAGCCGTAGCATGTGTGTTGGAAAAGCTTACTAGAGAATGGCGGAATGGAAATGTCGCCCTTACGCCCTTTCCAAACCATGGTACTACAGTACTAGCTTACGACTCATCACCAAGCACTCGACGAGACCCAAACACACCAGACTCCCGAGGTCGTCTGTCCGAAGTAGATTTTCTTTTCTTCAGTCAGTATTCCCGCGTCTTACAAAATTTCACAACTCAAATCCATCCTCATACTACGCAATGGGAAAGCGCAAACCCCACCCCGCCGGCCGTCCGCCAACGAAAGCCACACCCACGGAAGAAGATACAGAAAAGGGAACAATCTACTTCTACATGCCCAACGAAAAGCCCTACGGCATATTCTGCCAATGGCACCCCAGCCCCTTCAACATCCCCATCGCATCACTCCAATGGCTCGTCGACCTCGCTCCACCACCACCCCCTTCTACCACCACAACCACTTCAGCACCATCCATCCTATCAACCCACGCCACCACCTCCCCCACCAACCCAACCCCCTTCCTCCCCTTCACCTGCGCCGAACAATCCTACATGTACTGCAAATCCCTCTTCTTCTCCGACCTCTCCACCTGCACGCTCATCCTCTCCGCCCCAGACCCAAAAACGCAAAAGAAACACGGTCAGCGCATCACAAACTTCTCCTTCACCGCCTGGACCGTAGTGAAAAGCCGGGTTGCGCGCGTGGGGAATTGGTATAAATTCACGGGGGGGAATGAACATGCTGGGAGAGGAGGCGGGAACGGGAATAAGCATATGAGGAGTGTGTTGATGGGGACGGGGGAGAGGGAGTTGGTGGAGGCGGGGAGGAGGGATAGGGTGTGGGGGATTGGGTATAGGGCGTTTGAGGCGGAGGGGTATAGGGAGTGGTGGGGGGAGAATTTGTTGGGGAAGTGTTTGGGGGATGTTAGTGGGTGGATTGGGGAGAGGGATAGGAGGGGGTGGG
>NW_026055727.1:15680-20095 GCF_023758065.1 Alternaria ventricosa | reverse complement strand
CAGCAGCCTCAGTTTTCTTCTTACTTTTTTTTTTACTATTTTTATATATGTAAAAAAAAGTTAAATAACACGCTGAGGAACTTTTTTTTGGGGGGGGGGGGTTATATTTGATTTTTCTTTTTTTTTTCGACGCAATTTATTTAAATAAATTGCTATAAAAAAAAGAAAAAAGTAAGCAACGTTTCGAAAACTGAGGCTGCGTATTACTTTTTTTTTTACATATATTATAATATATGTAAAAAAAAAAAGTTGGTAAATAAATAATTAAATGTGTTAAGTAATTAAACTCAAAAATCCAAAGGCTCTTTTAATTCACTTACATTGCAAAAATAGTGGACATAACCTGTTTTTAAATAATGCAACCCTTTAAAATCGAACATTTATTATAATAGTAAAAGTATTCCACTCTACCATGGGTCTATAAAAACTATTATACATATGTAATATATGTATAGTTAACTAACTATATTCGAATTATATTTATAATACAAAATAAACATTTCATTCTGTTTGTTTCTTTTTTAGGAGACAAGAGATTCGAACTCTTAAAAGCGTAATACTATTGAGTTTACAGCTCAACCCTTCTTACCAATAAAGGAACTCTCCTTTCGGTTTGGACCCCCTCTCTCTTCTGCTTTTTTATTTATATAAATAAAAAAAAAGCTGGAGAGGGGGGGGGGGGGCCTAAAAATATAACGACATAAAAAAAAGTAATACGCAGCCCCCAGTCTTTTTTGCTTACTTTTTACTTTTTTTTATAGCAATTTATTTAAATAAATTGCGTCGAAAAAAAAAAAGAAAAATCAAATATATATCAAAAAAAAAGTTCCTCAGCGTGTTATTTAACTTTTTTTTACATATATAAAAATAGTAAAAAAAAAAGTAAGAAGAAAACTGAGGCTGCTGCGCTGAGAAGACGCCGGGGCTAACCTTTAAAGTCTTAGTGTAGAGGTCTTATCCCTTTTAACTTGACGAGGTTTTTCGTGTACCTTTTATCCGAAGAACGACTTGAACGTTCACGACATAACGTCAACAAAGCTTAAATTTGTCCTGTCTACCAATTCCAGCACTCGGATTTTTAAGGGGTCCTGGGTCCAAGAGGACCTGCATACTTATCGGAACCCTGCCCACATGGAGCATATATTTTAGCTATATCCTATACACATGTCTGTTCCAAAACCCAAAAACTTCCATAGCTCAAGACATCGCTACCCTTTTCAGGTAACCTTAGAAGTGATTGGAACCAGCTGGCGCAAGTCAAGTATACCCAGGAATTCTGAACATATGTGACCTGCACGCCGGTCTTCCCGACCTTTTTTATTAATTAATTAATAAAAAAAAACAAGAGTAAGCTGTCTCTCAAACTCAAAGTTTTATCTAGTTAGTTTGTTACTTATATGAGTGACCGCTTAACCCTAACTGTATAGGCACCATAAGACTTTACAAATGGCGGCTAAATATCATCGCACTAGTTGGAACTAGTGACCACCATTATCTGGAATCTCACCAGATAAGCGGATGGAGATATTCTTAGGTCTAATTTTTTTTTAAAGATATCATACTATATAAAAAAAAAAGTAAGGAACATTTGCTAATTAGCAGTACAGACTCTCGAAAGAAGTCTGCACACCCTCAACCTTTACTATTCGAATAGATAGGTCCCCTATCCCTAACTTTTTTTTGAATATATATATTCAAAAAAAAGTAAGGGCTCATCCCGGCAGGGATATTTTTTTTTTTCGACGTTATTTCATAGCTGTTTGGACCCCCTCTCTCCCCCGCAAATTTGCGGGGGAGAGGGCCTATAAAAAAAACAAGAAGGGGGGGGGGATGGTCCCTTTAAGGGTCCAGATCTACCCTGCGGGGTTCCTTTAGTTTCTTTTTTAGTTTCTTTTTTTTCAATAAAAAAAAAATAAACAAACAGAAAAAGAAACAAACAGGAACCTTAAGGGGTTCCCGTAAGGGAAAGGTCAGTCCCCTTTTGGGGACTAGATAATATAAACTTACTATGAGCCTGTTTATGGATTTGAACCATATAAATAACTAACAATTTATGCTATTTGCACAGATGTTTATGGATTTTAACCATATAAATCTATAATAATTTATGCTCCTTGCACAGACTTTTTTTTTGGGTGTATCGTTAATATTAATTATTCCCGGGCTAGTTCCCCAACCCGAACCGTATTTCGACTTAACACCAATCAGAGTCACGCATACGAAGATATTTCTGCCAAAAGATCTAAACCTGTACATTTAGACTAGCAATCCGCAGCCACCAAACTTATTGCACATACTCCTTTCAGCGCCTGACGAGTGGTTAGTACCTATCTGAGATAAAATTCACCGTGATGTGATTACTCACGATTACTAGTAATTCCTTTTTCATGCAGTCGAATTTCAGACAACAATCCATACTTTATCCTGTTTTAGGGATTAGCTCCAATTCGCATTATTGCATCCCTTTGTAAAGGCATATGTGGCACGTCTATAGCCCACAATATTAAGGCCATGATGACTTGTCTTAGTCCCTATTATCACATCCAATTGTAAGCGGAGAGCTGCTTTATCTTAATAAATAAAACAAGGGTTTACGTTAATTTAATGGACCTAACCAAATCTCACGACATTAACTGAAGACAGCCATGCAACGCATGTGGTCTAAAAATTTAAAAAATATTTTAGGTCATTCAAATTGTGGTAAGGTTATTCGCGGATTATCGAATTAAATAACATACTTCACTACTGGTTTCAGAAACGGTCTAATGATTTCAGTTCCTGCGTTGCCACATTACTCTTGAGGTGGAGTGCTTCCACTTTCATTTATAGTTCCGCCTTAAAGCCAACCTATGGCACTCATCATTGTCTGCCCAGGTTACGGGGGTATCTAATCCTCTTCACTATCTGAGCCTTCGTCCCTCAACGTCAGTTATAGTACATTGCTCTTTTCCTCTTTATACTAGAGAAATTTATTTTTTTTTATCCGTTTCTTTTTTTATATAGTATGATATCTTTAAAAAATAAACAGAAATAGCAAGTACATGTACATAGAGGTTTGCCTTCGCCGTTACCGGTCCTATTGGTATCAAAAAATTTCATCTTTCCTCCAACAATTCCGACATATTCCTCTCACATATCAAACTCAAGTGTACCAGGTACTTATGTAAGCCATTGCACACCGTCTAGGTACCCTATATACCTGTTAAAGATGAATAACACTCGTCTCCCTTGTCTTACCGCGACTGCTGGCACAAGATTTGGTCGAGACCTATGGATATAAAGTTTTCATAATAAGCTTTATCCAGAACTTTATAAGACCTAGTCAAGCAAGTTAATAACTTATTATATTAACTCTCATTCCTGCAAGTTGCTGGTTCAGCCGTTAGGCCATTGACCAAAATTCCTCACTGCTGTACTACACGCACTGGGGTTTTTTCAGACCCAGTGTGGTCAATAGACCTCTCAGTCTTGACTACGGACATAAGCTAAATATGCCATTACCATACTTACTACTTGTCCGATGGTTATTAATAATCAACTAAGAGCGAAATACTATTTCTTTTTAAACACATTTATTCTTACTATTATTAACCTTTATACCTAACCTTTTAGATATAATCGACCATTGGGTGATTAGATCTAGTATTAATACATAATAATAAATTGTTATTATAAGGGATTTATTTTGCCTTACTCTTAGGTAGCCATAATACCACTTACTCACCTGTACACCACTTCAATATACATAATTTATCTAAATTAAATATTGACGTTCGATTAGCATGTGTCAAGCATTTACATAGCGTTCACTCAGAGCCATCATCAAACTCAAATAAAAAAATGTAAAGTACTATTTATTATCTAACTAACTACTATTGTAAAGTAAAACCTATTCGTTCTAACGATCTTTCTTATCTAAGACTTGAACTTAGATTAAGATATTAGGAATATCTTGTTCTACCATTAAACTAATAAGAATTTTTTTAATAAGATAAATCTAGCTATCTTATTAAATGAATAGCTATTACTATAGAAATCGTTATTCTTATCTAAGACTCGAACTTAGATTCAGATATTAGAAGTATCTTGTTCTACCATTAAACTAATAAGAATCTTTCTTATTATCTCATAAAAGTATTATACTATGTAAATGTAAAATAGTTTATTTAAAACCCTGTATATTTTTACCCTGCCCGCAAGCTTGCGGTACTTTTTTTCTTTTGCTTACCTTTTTTCGTTTCTTTTTTTCAATTAAAAAAAAATAAACAAACAGTCCCCAAAAGGGGGACTGACCTTTCCCTTACGGGAACCCTTTAAGGTTCCCTGCTTGCAGAAGAGAGGGGGGGGGGGGGTTTTAAAAAAAAAAAAAAAAAAAAAAAAAAAAAAAAAATAACCATTTTTTTTTTTTTTTAAAA
>NW_026055727.1:0-15674 GCF_023758065.1 Alternaria ventricosa | reverse complement strand
CCCCCCCCCCCCCCCCATCAAAAAAAAAATAAACAAACAGAAAAAAGAAACTATCCCCTTTTATTTTTTTTCGACATAATTTCTATGAAATTATTAGAAAAAAAAATTAGGGGATGCCCTCAGGTATCCCCAGCTTTTTTTAATTTATATAAATAAAAAAAAGCTGGGGGATAGAAATAAACCATTGAGCTAAAGAAAATTAAGGAGAAATAAGCTGTAAATAATAAAAAGAGTTATCTATTTTCATAACGATTAACTTGGGTTTTATTTTGGAGTATACCTACAACATTACTATTAAATTTTATCTAATGCATAGGATTTTTTAACAGGTTATATATTTTCATAACGATTAACTTGGGTTTTAGAGTATACCCACAACATTACTATTAAATTTTATCTAATGCATAGGATTTTTTAACAGGTTATATATTTTCATAACGATTAACTTGGGTTTTGTTTTAGAGTATACCCATAACATTACTATTAAGTTCTATATAATCCCATTGGTGGACTTCCTGAATATCACGCGCCACCATTTCAATTACAGGATAACTTACATGGAATGAGGTGATGGTTAGCACCGCTTTCAATGGTTTACAGGTTTGAGCAACCATGTTTGGTCTCAATAAGTCCTTAACTGGCCTAGTTAGGAAGTAAAGTTATTTATTTCATTTTATAGTTTCTTTTTTTTCAATGAAAAAAAATAAACAAACAGAAAAAGGTGGCTCTTTTACAGTAATAAGTTTTTAACCTAAACCTCTTGTAAAGGTAAAACCTTATTGCCTAGTTTTTGGTCTAAATAAGCCATTCACTAGCCTAGTTAGGAAGTAAAGTTATTTACTTTTTTTTATAGTATATTTTCATTGAAAAAAAAGAAACAAAAAAAAAAAGAAACAAAAAGAGTAAGGTGGCTCTTGTAAATGAATAAGTTTTTACTTGTAATTTTATTACAAGTAAATTGTAATAAAAATTCTCTGAGAAAACAAAAAAAAGAAACAAAAAGAGTAAGGTGGCTCTTGTAAATGAATAAGTTTTTACTTGTAATTTTATTACAAGTAAATTGTAATAAAAATTCTATTGAGAAAACAAAAAAAAAATACAGGGAAAAAGAAACCCTATAAACCGATAAACCGTTTAATTTTATTACTATAACTTAAAGTGTAGTAAAATGAACTTTTTTAGCAATATTTTTTATATGAATAAAATATATACCTACGCTTATCTTTTTAGATGTATGTGACCTCTTGTTCCCCTTCTATTAGGAGCTTATCAGCTAGGAACGTTATATTATCTAAAAAGAATGAATACAGTAATCTTACTATAAAAACATCAGGAATTAGCATGTGATTTGAAAGATGATTCTTATCTTCAAATGCTAAAGATATTGGTGTATTATATTTAATATATGCACTATTTGCAGGTTTAATTGGAACTGCTTTTTCTGTTTTAATAAGATTAGAGCTGTCAGGACCTGGTGTTCAGTATATTGCTGATAACCAATTATATAATAGTATTATTACTGCTCATGCTATAATAATGATTTTCTTTATGGTTATGCCAGCTTTAATTGGTGGATTCGGTAACTTTTTATTACCATTAGGACTAGGAGGACCTGATATGGGATTCCCCAGACTTAACAATATTAGTTACTTATTATTAATTCCTAGTATTGTTCTATTCTTATTTGCAGGAGGTATAGAAAATGGAGTAGGTACAGGGTGAACTCTTTATCCACCTTTATCAGGTATACAAAGTCATAGTGGTCCAAGTGTAGATTTAGCTATCTTTGGGTTACACCTTTCTGGTATAAGTTCTTTACTAGGGGCTATGAACTTAAACCATGTATTTCTTACATATTTAAGATATTCAACAAGCTTTCAATTAACAGTTAATAAATGTTACTTTAGTAGCAATAAACCAAAATATATGTTTAAAAACAACTCTGAAAAAAATAATAATTATGGTGAGGATAACAATGGAAAAGACAATAACTCTAAAAAAAAGGATTCTCCTGAAAACAATGATAAACCTACATTGGATAATCGTTGAAAAGAGATATTGGGTAGATCTGGTCCTAATAAACATGCACATGTAATAGCTGTGGAGCAAATTAATAGTGGTGGAATTGTGACTGCTGAAAAAATTAATGAAATTTTGGCTTACTGTAATATTAAAATTACAGAACAAGAATTAAAATCTTTAATTGATACTGCAAGTTTTACTTTAACTAATTTAGATCAAAAAAGTATAACTAAGGATGTTCTTAAAGATAAACTTGGTTTACCTAACAGTAAACAAAGAATACCTGGTATATATATCTTTACACATACTACTACAGGTAGAAAATATGTAGGTTCATCATCACAGCTGGCTTTTAGATTAAATGGCTATATTAATTTGTCTCATAGAAAGAGCGGTTTATTAATCCCTTTATTACATAAAGAAGGATTGAAAAATTTCTCTTTACAAGTTTTTCCTTTTTACCATAATTACAGTAAAGGGTCAGAAATTGCATTAGAACAATATTATTTGTTAGACTCTACTTTCACATTAAATACCATAAGAGTAGCAAATAACCCTAGCGGGTCAACCTCAAAGAGTTTATATATGTATAACAGAGATATGAGTATATTATATTTTTTTTCAACAAAACAAGTAGATTTCATTAAAAAATTAAATGTTCATCATACCACATTCTCTAAACATTTAAAAAACGGTACTTTTTATTTAGGTAAGTATCTTTTTTCAAGTGAACCGGTGTTAACTGCTAAAGTTAAAGATATGTCTGATTTAGATTTAGCTTTAATGCTGGAAAAGGACAGAGTTAAATACAATAAAAATAAATCTCTTACTAGTTTATCTAAACCTGTTAGATTAACATCTGTGGATAATTTAGAAAACACAATCGTGTTACCTAGTTTAGGTAAATGTGTGGAATATTTACATAACAAAGGTTTATCTGCTTCTCAAGTAACATTAGTTAAACACATTGATTTAGGTAAAGCATATAAAGGATATTTATGTGAATATGTGAAAGAAAATACGTTGTAATGGGGTTCATATAAAATTTTTAACTGTATGCTGAAATAGCTCAGTGTTTATAAGTACTTAATAGTAAAAATCTTGTAAGCTATGCTTAATCAGCAGGAAACAAAAGTAATTTTGATTATGATTAGGTTCCTTAGAGACTACACGTTAAAAACCGTATAGTAATACGCTTAAAATATAGTCCACAAATCGTTACTATTTTAACTATTTTTAGTCATGACAACTACATTTAACATGAGAAGTCCCGGAATAAGATTACATAAATTA
Organism: Alternaria ventricosa; assembly: GCF_023758065.1. Classification (NCBI taxonomy): domain Eukaryota; kingdom Fungi; phylum Ascomycota; class Dothideomycetes; order Pleosporales; family Pleosporaceae; genus Alternaria; species Alternaria ventricosa. The sequence continues at coordinate 12,359 of NW_026055727.1, read as the reverse complement.
ATATTATTTGCTTGAGCAGTTGTTATAACAGCTGTTTTATTATTATTATCATTACCTGTCCTAGCCGGTGGAATTACTATGATATTAACAGATAGAAACTTTAACACATCATTTTTCGAAGTAGCAGGTGGTGGTGACCCTATATTATACCAACATCTTTTCTCAACACTAGTATTGAAAGATCATTTGATATTATCAACATTCTTTATATTTCCTAGTTCTAACAAATCAATCTTCAAAAGACATATGTCTAATTATAATTTAAACAATACGTTTGATTTTTCTGCTTTTTATAAAAAATACAATACTCATTTACCAAATAATAAAATTCCTTCAGAAAACTTTTTAACTTGATTAGTAGGTTTCACTGAAGGAGAGGGTTCTTTTATAGTAAACAACAGAGGGGATTTGGCATTTGTTATTACACAAGCTACAACGGATAAACAAGTTTTAGAATTTATACAAGAAATTCTTGGATTTGGTAAAGTTATACCTCAATCGGCTATAGCTAGTAGATATGTAACACAAAATAAGAAAGAAATAGACATTATTGTTAGTTTATTTAATGGTAACCTTTTTTTACCAAAAAGACAAGAAACATTTGATCTTTTCATTAAAGGGTTTAATAAATGAGTTACTAAAGGTAGAATACTATTAGAACCTGTAATAATGAATAATAGACCCATTCTACCTACTTTAAACGATGCATGGTTTGCAGGATTTACTGACGGAGAAGGTTGTTTTACTTGTTCAATTGGTGAAAAAAAAGGATTTAGTTTTAACTTTAATATTTCTCAAAGGTGAGAAATAAATCTAATAGCATTAGAGCATTTCAGTGTATTATTTAAGAATGGGATTGTTTCTAAACATTCAGAAGAGAATACTTATGAATTTAGATTAGGTGGAGTGAACAATTGCAAAAATGTCTTCCCTTATTTTGACAAATATGCATTATATACTAAAAAGTCTTTATCCTATAAATTATGAAAAGATATTCATAACAATCTTGTTAATAAAGATCATTTAGATGAGTCAAAAAGACAAGAAATGATTGAAAGAGCTAAGATGATAAATAAATCAAATAATATAAATTAAAAATACTAGGGAAAAAAAGTCCAGGTTTAACGTGCAAGTTATGAAACTATAAAGACAGATGTAAAAAGATATAAGATCTGAAATAGTGAATATTCCATTTTTTTTATGTAATATACCTTGGACTTAGTTAATATATATATATGTATTACTTGCAACTCTTAAGTTTAAAGGTTATATTCTTTTATATAAAACTTTAAATGTATTTTATAAATACAAGGAAAAGTAATAAAAATATTAGCGATGCTAGTGCAATTACGGTCAACAAGGTCCTCACTTAAAGACCGTCGGCCATTTAAGAGGTCGCTACAGACTGGTTCACTGGTAGGTGTCTGAGATGATGCTTAATGTACAGTCGGTTTCTTCTATCATGGATGTATGATACACAAGCCCGGAGTCTAGACTACCGGTACCTGGATTTAATAAGAGGCTTTTTTTTTAAAAGATAAGTTAAATTTGAAGAAATGGATTCTTCGGACACCCTGAGGTTTACATTTTAATTATTCCTGGGTTTGGTATAGTTAGTACTACAATTTCAGCTAACTCTAACAAGAGCGTTTTCGGATACCTTGGTATGGTTTACGCCATGTGTTCTATTGGTATCTTAGGATTTGTAGTTTGATCTCACCACATGTATACTGTTGGTCTGGACGTGGATAAACTTGTGTTCACGGTAAAAATCTTGCTATATGCTGGAAACTCTTTATTAAGTAGTCCACTCGTTTTTATAGCGTTAGGCACAATCTACTTATATTTTACAAGACAATCAGCAGGAAACTTTTTTTGTTTTAGTACAATGGCTAAGGCCGCTACTAAAAATACTTATAATAAATGATTTGAATTACCTAAATTATCTGAGCATGTCCCTATTCATAATAGTAATCTTAATGATGAAGAGCTTGGTTATTTTTTAGCGGGGTTAATAGAAGGTGATGGTTGATTCGGTAAGAAAGAACTACATATAGTATTTTCCGAAAATGATACATCTTTGGCTTACCTTATTAAAAAACGTATAGGTCATGGTAGTATATATAAAATTAAAGATAAAAAAGCTGTGAGATATATTTGTAAAAATAAACAAGGCTTATATATTATTTTATCTTTAATTAATGGGAAATTTGTAAGTAATTATAAATATGAACAATTAATTAAACATAATTATAGTGAAGATTTTAATATTTTACCTCCCTTAATGTCTTTATCTTTAGATAATTACTGATTGGCGGGTTTTACTCAAGCTGATGGATGTTTCCATATAAGTGTTGTAAAAAGTAAAACACACAAAACTGGACATAGTATAAGATTAGAATTTTCTTTAAAGCAAAATGATGTATTACCTTTAAGATTATTATATAATGAATTAGAAATGGGTAATCTTTCTCAATATCATACAGGTGTATGATGTTATAAAAGTACAGGATATAAAACTGCAGCTCATTTAATTAATTACTTTGATAAGTATAATATTTTTGCTGGTAAATATGTAGATTATATTAAATTTAGAAAAGTTTATATTATGATAACAGAGGGTAAACATTTAGAAGAGAAAGGTATCAAAAAAATTAAAAGTATTTCATCAAAAGGATCCTCAGAGACAAGCACGCAAGAAATTTAACATATTATGTTAAATTAAGATACTGTCCAAATTACTAAGCTCGACAAGAGCTTATTTCACAGCAGCAACTTTAATTATTGCAGTTCCTACTGGTATTAAAATATTCTCTTGATTAGCAACTTGTTATGGTGGTTCTTTACATTTCATACCATCATTACTTTTTGCATTAGGTTTTGTATTTATGTTTACTCTTGGAGGGTTATATCACAACCTGATAGCTCTCCCTCTATATTTAGATTTCACTACTATATGCTGGGAACTTCTGACAATTACGCTACTAGAGTTTTATTTAATCTCAGTTAAAAAGCATAATTTTGAACAATCAGCAGGGACCCAACGGATATTTTACAATAATATTCACATAGAACCGGTTAACTCGGGGCGGTTTCGCCACTATAATATGTTGGGTTCCTCAGAGACTACACGTAGTGCTCGGAGTTCATTCCGAGAAAATATAGTCCAAGTAAAAAAATGTTCATTAATCTTTAATTCTCTAATCTCTGTTACCACACAACCCTCGTTAGTGTACAAAACCATAACTCGATCTTACTCTTCTTTGAGTAATAAGCAGAATAACAAGGTAGGTAACCAAGATAATACTCTAAATTTAGAGGCTGTAAAAGTTTATAATAACCTAAAGGAAGATAGGGTTAATATACTAAAAGAACAAAGAGATAAATCCGGTGTTTACTGTTTAATAAACAAAATAAATGGGCACTCCTACGTTGGAAGTTCTATTAAATTAGACTCCAGAATGAGGAATTACCTTAATAAGGCTTTTTTAAAAAGTAAACAAAATGCTAATATGCCTATTAGCAGATCTTTACTTAAGTACGATTATTCAAATTTTTCTCTCTTAATTTTAGAATATGTTGAAGCCGAATTTTTAACTTCTAGAGAAACTTTTTATATCACAAATATTATACCTTATTACAATGTTTTAAAGCAAGGTTTTTCTTCTTTAGGTTATATACATACTGAAGAAACCAAAAAGTTACTATCTGAGTTAGCTAAAAATAGAATACATAGTGATGGTACTAAAGGCTTAATAGCAAGGGCTGTAACAGGTGAAAATAATCCTTTTTATAATAAAAGTCATTCTATTGAAAGTAAGATAAGGATTATGGAAGCTAAATCAGCTTATTCTGTTTATGTTTACAACTCATTTAAAGAGTTATTAGTTATTTTTCCTTCAGTTACAACTCTAGCTAAGTTAATTAAATCAAATCATTCAACATTGGTTGATAGTATAAAAGAACAAAAATTATTTAGAGGAGAATGATACCTACTAAATATACCTTATAATATCTCAGATACACCTTTAATTTCTCATTGGCACTCAAAAGAATCTGAACAGTTAGTAGAAGAAATTAATAAGAGTAGTCATATTAAAAAAGCAGTATTTGTATATGATATAAATAAAAATTTTATTGGAAAATATGAGGGTGTAATGGATGCTCAAAGAGCCTTAAACGTATCACACAGTACTATTAAAAATTACGCTAAAGTAGGTGGTACTTATAAAGAGTATATATTTAGTTATGAAAGATTAGTAGATTAATGAATATTTTTTTTTCGTGTCAGGAGTAGTGTTAGCGAACGCGTCACTTGATATTGCCTTCCACGATACTTGAGGTTTTAACGTAAGTATGCTAATACCTAGTTTATTTGTTATGGTCAAGACAGGGTTTGAGGGTATACCGTCAAATTCTAGTCTTAGTTGTAATAATAATTGCAGTTATAATGATTTATCTGATAACAATAACTATAAAGAATATATAAAAATGTTTTGAGTAGGGCTAATGGACGGAGATGGAAGTATTCAAGTAAACCATTGACGTAAACAATCTCTACAATACAGACTAGTTATTAAACTATCTAACCTTAAATCTAATTATAATATGTTGGTAGAGGTTGCTAAAGTAGTAGGTGGAACTGTTAGGATTACCGGAAAACAGGGTGATGTTATCTGAGTTGTAAATAAAAAGGAAGAAATTATGGAAGTAATCAAAATTTTTGATATTTATCCTCCTTTAACTTCAAAAAAAATCTGTCAACTTGCATTCTTAAAAACATGTTTAACTGAAACTTCGGTAGAAAAATACTTATACACAAGAGATACTAAATTTAAAGAGCAATCTGCTATTATAAACGCTAATTTTAATGTACCTACTTATTTTAAAGCTTGATTATCTGGTTTTATAGAAGCGGAAGGTTGTTTTTCTATTCGTAAAACGAAAGCACATTCTTTCTCAATAGGACAAAATGACGACGTTTATTTAATAGACGCTATAAAACAGTATTTTGAAATATCAAATAAACTTCGTAACCCTTACGGTAACTTCTATTTTATAGAGGTATACAAGAAAGAGGTATTAGCGAAAATAGTGGCACATTGTACTAACTATCCTTTGTTGGGAGAAAAGTTAGAGTCTTTAAAAAAATTTAGAGCTTACTGTGTTCTTTAGTAGGTGTCGTGTGGTCTTGTCACCATGAAAAATTACATACGTTTTTCGGTAAAATTATTAATTTTGCTAACGGTGAAGCCTTATGTGTTTTCTTAAGGCGGAAAATATAAGGGTCTCCCCATGTAAGGTAATACCGTGGAAACCAAAGTGAATAAATTTATTCTCGAGTAGGATCCGTAGAGACTAAACGTGACAGTCGAAAGTTTATTAAGTTAAATCATTAGATAAGTTATAGTCCGATCCACTGCGTGAGCAGTGTTGTATGTTAATAAATGAGCAACTTAATTGACCTACTACGTAGTTGCTCATTTTCACTACGTTTTAAGTATGGGTGCTGTATTTGCCTTATTTAGTGGATGATATTTCTGAATTCCTAAAATTTTAGGATTAGATTATAACTTACTTTACTCTAAAGCTCATTTCTGAGTTTTATTCACTGGGGTTAGGTTAAATGGAAGAGGTTTTGAGTTTAAAAACGCATGTAATAGAAATATTTCAAATGGGAGTCCTAATAATGGTAGTTCACCAAATAATTTTGTCATCTATTTTAAAGACCTTAAGGAAAGTAAAAGAAAAATTTACAAAGAGCTAAAAAACAAATCTGGAGTATACTTATTTATAAATGACGTAACCAATGATTTGTATGTAGGTAGTAGTATTAATTTATCTAAAAGAATGGTTAGTCATTTTTATTACGCAAATTCTGATAAAATTGGTACAACAATACTCATAAGAGCAATGAAGAAATATGGACTTAATAACTTTTCTTTAGGTATTTTGGAGTTTTGTGCAAAAGACGCAATAGAATGTGTAAAGTTAGAACAAAAGTGAATCGATCATTACGAGCCAAGTTATAACATATTAAAGATTGCAGGAAGCTCTTTCGGATTTACTCATAGTATTGATACCATAAATAAGTTAAAGGAAACTTTGAGAAAAGAGAATCATCCTAAGTTTGGGTATACTACTTCAGATGAGACCAAAAATGCTATTAGCGAAGGTATAAAGGAATTTTATTTAAAAAATGATAATGCCTTTAAAGGTTTAAAAGGTAAATTATCTCCTCAGTATGGTATAGGAGGAGCCCTAGGCGAGGCCTCCCTCAGGCTGAGCCCAGCCCTTCGGCTAGTTTTTTGTTATAATGAAAAGAATGAGGAATTAATATTCCCTTCTATAAATGCTGCTAGACAACATTTTAAAGTAAGATGGACATTAATTAAAAAGAACTTAGACACAAATAAATATACATCCATAAATGACGAAAATTGAATATTACAATCTTTACCGCGTAATGAAACTCAAAATTAATAAATTAGCCCCTATCAATCTTTCTATTTGCTGGGAACTCTCACAAGGCTTAAGTACTAATCAGTAGATGGTTTAAAAATCTTAAGTATATCTAGATAATCAGCAGGAAACCAAAATAATTGTAATTATGAGTAGGATCCTCAGAGACTACACGAAAGAGGCCATATATTTATGGTCAAGACATAGTCCGGTTTTTAAACGTAATTTAACTTTCTTCCCTCAACATTTCTTAGGTCTACAAGGAATGCCACGTAGAATTAGTGATTATCCTGATGCTTTTACAGGTTGAAACTTTATTAGTAGTATTGGTTCTATAATCTCTGTAGCTGCTACAGCACTTTTCTTACATATTGTATACTTACAACTTGTTAAAGGTAAAGCTATCTTTGGATACCCTTGAGCCGTTCCTCAATTATTTAGTGATTACTTACGTATACTTAAAGATAAATGTGCTCCAGGATTAGAATGAGCATTACATAGCCCACCTAAACCTCACGCATTCACTAGCTTACCATTACAAAGTGGTATTCCTATTGGATGATGAATAACTCCAGCTGCGCCAAAACCAACACCAACACCAGTTGTGCCAAGACCAAAAGTGATAATACCAAATGCAGAGGAATTTGAGGAAGATAAGCATACTAGCATTATTGATATTGATAGTACACTTAGTTCTCTTATTTCAGTGTTTGATGAAGTTAAAGCATTGTTATTGTTTACAAACGAAGTTATATGTGATGCACCTAGAGCTTGAGGACTTTACTTCCAAGATAGTGCTAGTCCACAAATGGAAGCGCTAGTAGAACTTCATGATAATATTATGTACTACTTAGTTGCAATTTTATTTGCTGTAGGTTGAATACAAGGAGCTATTATTAGAAACTTTGATAGTTCTAGATCACCTATAAGTAACAAATATCTTAACCATGGTACACTAATCGAACTTGTGTGAACTATTACTCCTGCTTTAATATTAGTATTAATCGCTTTCCCTTCTTTCAAACTATTATACTTAATGGATGAAGTTACTGATCCTTCATTATCTGTATTAGCAGAGGGTTTCTTTAACGGTGGCCCTAAATCGTATATATTAAATAAAATAGAAGATACCTATAATTTAGCCTTGCTATTTGTAGGTCAAAGAAAAAATAATATAAATAAATTTAAAATGTATTTTCATACTAGAGTAAGAGCTGCTTCTAGAATAGGTCCTCATGATCAAGATGTCATCTCTGTGATAATCGGTTCACTTTTAGGGGATTGCTATGCTAATAATAGATCTGTAGAAGGTACAAGACTTTGTTATAGACAAAGTATAATTCATAAAGATTACCTCTTTTGATTATATAAATTTTATTATGATAGAGGTTATTGTTCTAATTTAGAACCTAGAGTACATACTATTATTTTAAAAAAAGGTGATAAAAAAACAGAACATTTTAGGTATGAATTTAATACTTTTACTTTTAGAAGCTTTAACTGGATTCATAAGATGTTTTACAAAAAGGGTAAAAAGTATATACATCCTGAAATAGAAAATTATTTAACTCCCTTAGCTTTAGCAATTTGAATAATGGACGACGGAGGTTGAACTAAATATGGTGTAAGAATAGCTACAAATGATTTTAAACTTACAGAAGTAGAATTTCTTATTAAAGTTCTTAAAAATAAATTTAATCTCGATTGTACTATTCAATATTTAAAAGATATAGATAGATATTCTATTTATATTAAAAGTTCATCTATTCTAACTTTAAGGGAATGAATAGTACCTTATTTACACTCCTCTATGCTTTATAAAGTAGGTTTATAAACAATTAAAATTTTTATATTGTGAAAGTTCTTCTAACCCCCTACATATATTCGATAGTCAAGAAATATACATATTTCTAAGAATTTGACAAAATTCTTTTAAAAAAGTTTTATACTTTTTCTGGCGACATGAGTGAAAACAGTTAACATATTATTATTATAATTCGTATCTAAGTAATAATACAAGACTGTCGGTAAATAGTTTATTTTCTTTTATTTATCGCAACAGACTGAGTCATTTGTGGGTGTCAAATTATTTGATGCTTAATATACAGTCGACAAGATTTTAATTAAAATCTGCACCAATGATACTGAAGTTACGAATATCCAGATTTCCTAAATAGTGATGGAGATTTTGTTGAGTTTGATTCTTACTTAGTACCTGAATCTGATTTAGAAGAAGGAGCGTTAAGAATGTTAGAAGTAGATAACAGAGTTATTCTACCTGAAATTACACATACTAGATTTATTCTTACTGCAGCAGATGTTATCCACAGTTTTGCCATACCAGCATTAGGAGTAAAATGTGATGCATACCCAGGTAGATTAAATCAATTCTCTGTTTTAATTAACAGATTAGGAACATTCTATGGTCTGAACCATGGCCAAAACTGTAGTGAACCTACGGTTATAAATCATCAAATTGACGGGAAAGCCCTAAAGGAATCTTAACTAAGTAAGTATGGTAACATAACTTATGGCACAGGTAATGACTCGTGGTACAGTAAAATCAAGATTTATTATTCAATGGGCAATCCGCAGCCAAGTACCAAGTATAAAATATTTGGTATGCAGTTCATCGACTAAACGGTGGTTGGTATTATTCGTAATAATAACGCTTAAGATATAGTCAGCCCCCTCCTGAAAAGGTGCAGAAAAATATAAGTATTCTTTATATTTTTTGTTAAATAGATATATTCATTTGGTTGATTATATTTAGGGATTTCTACGATAGTTTGCTAAACTATTTTAATGTATAAATATTCATACAAAAAAGTAAAGCACTTTTCATTATGGTAGTGTTTGCATTGTACAATTAGTAGAAGTGTTTTTAATAAGCATTACACATTTGATAAACGTATTGGTTCAATAGCTGTTATATCTCTAACTATCCCTGCGGGATGGTCCCCTAGTTTTTTTTGAGTAATTTCTCCAAGAAATTACGTAAAAAAAAACAAAGGGGGGGCAGACCAAAGGGTCAGTCCCCTTTTGGGGACTAGAAATTATAGTGCAACTAGATCTTTTAATTCAATAAGACCTTTGGCAAATAATCCAGAGTCTTTAGCGTTAGATCATATCAATAGTGAAAAACCAACGAATTCATCCATTATTAATACAATATTATTAAATCAAAATTTATCCATTACTGACTCTAAATTAGAAGAATTATTAAAAGTTAAAGGTGTTGAATGGGATCTTCCTATATCTACACCGGAAAATAAACAACTTTTAGCGGAGTTAACAGGTAAATCTAAATATAAAGGTTTCTCGGGTGTATATATCTTTATACATAAAAATACAGGGCATAAATACGTAGGTTCATCTAATTTATTAAGACGTAGAATGGATTATTATTTTAAAGGTGATTTCCCTTTAAGTGGTAAATTTTTACCTTTACTTCACAAAGAAGGGGTAAGAGCTTTTAAATTAATAGTATTTAAATTAGATTCTACTATATTTAGTTATAAAGACTCTTTAATGTTAGAACAGTATTATTTAGTAAATAAAGAATTTAACTTGAATACATTAAGAGTTGTTAACGCAGGATCTTCAAAAGGTGATCCTGTATATGTTTATGATTTAACTTGTAGTACTCTTTATTATCATGCGAAATCTAAGATTGAACTAAAAAGAGTATTAAAAATACACACTGAAACTAGTAAAAAGTTTGTAGATTCTAAAAAACCATATCTTAATAAATTCTTACTATTAAGCTATTACATACCTACTGCTTTAACAAGCAATATTCCGGTGGATAAATTAGTAGAGGTTATGCAAAAAGAAAGAAAAGATATGTATATAGTAGGAACTCGTAGAAGTATATCAGTAGAATTAGAAATTAAAGAAGGAAATGCCTTTGTAAATTCAGATTCTATAGGCCAAACTTTAAATTTCGATTCGTTAACATCTTGTATTGAATACTTAAGAGAATTAGGTTTAACGATTAAAAGAGCCACTCTTACTAAATATATAAAAAATGAAAAAGTGTTTCATAATTTCTTATGTAAATTTTCAGATAATATTTTACCGGATCATTTTTCAGAAGTAGGATTAATCATGGATGAATATAAAAAATTAAAAGTAGATGCAGACTTAGATACCTTAAAAGTGAATAGAAAAAATAAACCTATAGTAGTAAAAGGAGAAAATTTTGAGAAAGAATTTGAAAGTATTACGGATACAATTAAATACTTTGGTACTTTAAATATCAAATTAGATAGAAAAGCTCTTTATCTTCATTTAAAAGACGGTAAAAAATATAAAAACTATTCTTTTTCTCATAAATAACTAAATAATAGTTAAAAAAATAACATACTTTCTTTGACTGGAGTAGTAATAAGTATTATTCAATTACATTAAATAAACGTAGAAATAACCCGCAATGTTCAGAAATTTGTGGTATCCTTCATTCGAGTATGCCAATTGTTGTAGAATCAGTTTCCTTAGAGAAATTCTTATCTTGATTACAAGAACAATAGTTGGATAAAACCCATCTAATAACTCTAGACCCGCCGGAACGGCGGGCCTTTTCCGCTCCCCAAGGGTCAAAGACCTTCGGAGAGGGGACTAGATAGATTTTATTAAAATAATTGTCTTGTACAATTAACATGTTATGAAAGGTAACACCTTACCAGATAGTATAACATATCCCAGTATATACATCTTATGAAGTAACTGGTTAATTGCAGTCTACAATTTATACAGCAATTAAGGGTGGGGGGAGAAGAGTAAAATAAACTTTTGCTTAAAGCCCCCCCCCATCCAAAAAAAGAAAATGGCACTGTATATTTATATTTACAGAGCAATCGGGAGGGGAGAAGATTCATCTATGATTAATTAAAGCCCTCCCACTTTACTATTACCTCTATGTGTTATACTCAACCTATATAATGTAAAAATACATTAAGTAGTTTTTGGTCTAAATAAGCCATTCACTAGCATAGTTAGGAAGTAAAGTTATTTATTTCTTTTTATAGTTTCTTTTTTTTCAATGAAAATAAACAAAATGAGTAAGGTGGCTCTTGTAAATTAATAAGTTTTTACTATAACTATAGTAAATTGTAATAAAATTAAACGGTTTATATTTATTACTATAACTTAAAAGTGTAGATAAACGAACTTTTTATATAATATATTTTCATAAAAAATATATAACTACACTTATTCGGCTAAAATTAAATGGAAGAATTTGATTTTATTGTGAACGCGGTATATGATAAATTGCAGACAAACATGGAAACTATAAATAGAAATATGGTATGGTTTAATTTGGAGCAATTAAGGGAACTTCACGAAAAGGATTGTGAAACCTCTGTGCTAAATTTTTATGCGTTAGTAAAAAGATTTGATGATATGCAATTCCATGAGGAATTAAACCTAACAGGTACTATGGACCGGGTAGAGGAGTATACTAGTAATATATCTGAACCTAGTGAAGAACTATTATCCTCTAATCCTTTGAGATTTTGAATGGATTATAATAACTATACCAACCAGCTTAATTCTAACCAGCAACATGTTTTCCAACTGTTGGAAGACTACGTTGTTAATGCTCCAGATACTATCGAGCAAAAGGATAAAAAAACACTATTAGAAAATATATCTGCAGTAAAAAAAGAAAGCATTAGGGTAAAAGCCCTTTTCGATGACAGATATAGGAAGTATATACATAGTTCTACGATTTTACAAAAGGTTATTGAAAGCAGATTATAAAAATGATAGATTTTATTAAAATAATTGTCTTGTACAATTAACATGTTATGAAAGGTAACACCTTACCAGATAGTATAACATATCCCAGTATATACATCTTATGAAGTAACTGGTTAATTGCAGTCTACAAT